>NC_062525.1:2687256-2712256 GCF_022655615.1 Tachysurus fulvidraco
TTTTAAAGAAGATTTCTGCTACTTTGACCTGGATAAGTGCTTACTGAGGAGGAAACAGTGAATGAAATGCAAAGTGATGACAATATACAGTACGATTTCAGGCATGGTTAAGCAAAGAAGAACAAACACACTGAACAAATTAAGACAAAATAAAAAAAAAAAAAGAAAAAAGCGACAAGGAGTCGTTTAATTGCCGACTCTTATTTTTGAACCGAGTCGAATGATCTGACTCACTGAGAAGAACCAGAGAGGAATGTAATATTGTCATATATCCAGCTCTCTCTTCTTCTCTCTCTCACACTCTCCTGCATTTTGTAGTGTTATAACCTGGAATTTAAATGAATTTTATCTGTGATTATTTATAATAAATAAAATACAAAATATTGGCACCCCTGTTGCTGTGAAACCCCTAAATAAGTCCTGGTGTAAGACGTTACTATCAGGAGTTCACGATAAATGGAACGAAGCTGACCTTCGCGTGAATATTTATTTATACCAGGATAAACACAACCGTTCCTGGACAGAGAAGACACACACAAACAAACAGCATCATGAAGATCAAAAAGTGAGTGTATTTTTCTAGACCACTATTTACCAGCACTGAGAGTTTCTGCTCCTTTAACACACCCGAATCAACCGATCAGCTAATGAACAGCATGTGATGAGTTAAATTAGGTGTATTAATTAAATAAGAGAAAACACTCAGGTGTGTAAGACAGAGGGGTCAGAAACACTGCAATCATCACTGCATGGATATCAGTGATGATCTTACCTTGATGTATGGATCTGCTCCAGTCTCACTCTCTCTGGGCTCTTTTAACACCAGCACCTTCATCGTGTCACCTGTAGCTATTACACAAAACAATGCAATGTGACTCAGGGAGCGTGTGCATGCTTATAACCGCTTATAAGCAGTGAGTGAGCACAAGGCACATGGAACAACGCCTTAAAATAAACACATGCACAAAACTGATAACAGAGAAGTGCACAAGAGCAGTACAAGCAACACACAACATGCTCTACACAATGACTCACGATGTCGAAATGGGACTAGAAATAACGTTTCCTTCAATAATAATAATAATAATAATAATAATAATAATAATAATAATAATAATAAACCTGCAGTTCCTGCTCTTCACAAACGAGCGTTTAAAAGTTCACCTTCTCTCATTTTATACAGTATTTATATATAAAAATATGATTTAATAAATCAGTAAATATATCAAATAAACTTCCAGTGCTGGGATTGTTTATATTTTCTGGTCCTCTGTAAAGTAACACAGCTATTGACTGTTAATTTTTTTCAAAATTAAAGTTCGTTCAAATTAAAAGTACAGGTCGTAAGATACGTTATACGATTAGAATTATTTAAATAAGGTGTTATTATTTATTGTTTTATGTCTATTATTTAAATATGTTCTAAATAATCATTTATTTGTATTTCAAGACATCTTTATTTTTTATCTATCTTTCACTTATCTTTAAAAAGCAACCAGGAAGTAGAAGAGGTCAGAGTCACATTATTATTGGTTAGCTGTGTATTTTAGTCCCGCCTTTTTTATCCATGATTGGCTAGTTTTACCTTGTTTGCTGAGCTGTGATTGGCTAACAGGAAAAAGGTGACGCTGTAGGGTGGTACTACGCCCTGAAGTTTTAGATGAAATGAATGAGTCACTCGAGTTCACATTATTCTCTTAACCAAACTCACTGTATTTAAACTAACATGAATGACACTATACTTACCGGGTATTTTGACTTCGAGCGGAATTTCGATGAAAAAAATGCATTTAAATGGTTTGAGGAAAACTGGTGAGTAAACTGGCCAAATTTTTTTATTTAACGAATCAATGAATCAAACAACGAATCAATGAATCAAACAACGAATCAATGAATCAACCAATGAATCAATCACAGTGTCTAGATTAAAAATTCCACTGCACTACATATTTCTTTTTAGTATTATATTGATTACAGAAATAAAACAAAAATCAGAATTTGACAAAAAAGAAAGGAAAGACCTATTTAAATGTGTCCCACTGAAATCTCTATCTATCTATCTATCTATCTATCTATCTATCTATCTATCTATCTATCTATCTATCTATCTATCTATGTATCTGTCTGATTGTCTATCTGTCTGTCTGTTTGTCTGTCTATCTGTCTGATTGTCTATCTGTCTCACTGTCTGTCTCTCTCTCTGTCTGTCTGTCTGTCTGATTGTCTCTCTGTCTGTCTGTCTGATTGTCTATCTGTCTGTTTGTCTGCCTATCTGTCTGTCTGTTTGTCTGTCTCTCTGTCTGTCTGTCTGATTGTCTATCTGTCTGTCTGTTTGTCTGTCTCTCTGTCTGTCTGTTTGTCTGTCTGTCTGTCTGTCTGTCTGTTTGTCTGTCTATCTGTCTGATTGTCTATCTGTCTCACTGTCTCTCTCTCTCTCTGTTTGTCTGTCTATCTGTCTGATTGTCTATCTGTCTCACTGTCTGTCTCTCTCTCTCTGTCTGTCTGTCTGATTGTCTATCTGTCTGTCTGTCTGTCTCTCTGTCTGTCTGTCTGATTGTCTATCTGTCTGTCTCTCTCTGTCTGTCTGTCTGTCTGTCTGTCTGTTTGTCTGTCTGTCTGTCTGATTGTCTATCTCTCTGTCTGTTTGTCTGTCTATCTGTCTGTCTGTTTGTCTGTCTCTCTGTCTGTCTGTCTGATTGTCTATCTGTCTGTCTGTTTGTCTGTCTATCTGTCTGATTGTCTATCTGTCTCACTGTCTGTCTCTCTCTCTCTCTGTCTGTCTGTCTGATTGTCTATCTGTCTGTCTCTCTGTCTGTCTGTCTGATTGTCTATCTGTCTGTTTGTCTGCCTATCTGTCTGTCTGTTTGTCTGTCTCTCTGTCTGTCTGTCTGATTGTCTATCTGTCTGTCTGTTTGTCTGTCTCTCTGTCTGTCTGTTTGTCTGTCTGTCTGTCTGTCTGTCTGTTTGTCTGATTGTCTATCTGTCTCACTGTCTGTCTCTCTCTCTCTGTTTGTCTGTCTATCTGTCTGATTGTCTATCTGTCTCACTGTCTGTCTCTCTGTCTGTCTGTCTGTCTGATTGTCTATCTGTCTGTCTGTTTGTCTGTCTCTCTGTCTGTCTGTCTGATTGTCTATCTGTCTGTCTCTCTCTGTCTGTCTGTCTGTTTGTGTGTCTGTCTGTCTGATTGTCTATCTCTCTGTCTGTTTGTCTGTCTATCTGTCTGTCTGTTTGTCTTTCTGTCTATTTGTCTGTCTGTCTGCCTGTCCGTCTGATTGTTTATCTGTCCGTCTGTCCGTCTGATTGTCTATATGTCCGTCTGATTGTCTGTCTGTTTGTCTGTCTGTCTGTCTGTCTCTCTGTCTGTCTGTCTGTCTGTTTCTCTGTCTGTCCGACTGATTGTCTATCTGGTTGTCTAAAGTCTATGTTTTATGTTTTGCTCACATTTGGTTAGAAATTCTGTTGTCGTTGTTTTTGTTGTTTTAACTACTCCATAACACCATCCCTCCATCCATCCATCCATTTATCCGTCCATCACTCCATCCATCCGTCCATCCTTCCGTTTAATCACACCATCCATATCCCTGGTTTCTGCAGTGAACTTTAAGTAGAAGTTATCTGAGAAACGTGTGAGTCTTTCCTCAGCAGTGGTTCTGCTTGTGCACCTGAGACGTGAGACTTGAGACATGAGACGTGAGACATGACGTTCCCAGTGTAAACAGCAGTCCTGTACACTTTGGGGTTTTTTGACGCCTCTTGTGATGATTTCCGTTGTTTAGAAGAGACATGATCCTTTATTCAAATTGGTTTAAGATACAAAATGAAAGCTGTTCTAAATCTGTCTGTCTCTGCCGACGTGTCTGTCTGCCAGTGTATTCCTGTATAGCTGTCTTTCTCCTTATTTCTGTCTGTAACTGCCTACATGTCTGTCTGTGGGTCTGTCTGTCTGTCTGTCTGTCTGTGGGTCCATCTGTCTGTCTGTAGGTCCATCTGTGTATCTGTGGGTCCATCTGTGTATCTGTGGGTCCATCTGTCTGTCTGTAGGACCATCTGCCTACATGCCTGTGTATCTGTGGGTCCATCTGTCTGTCTGTGGGTCCATCTGTGTATCTGTGGGTCCATCTGCCTACATGCCTGTGTATCTGTGGGTCCATCTGTCTGTCTGTGGGTCCATCTGTGTATCTGTGGGTCCATCTGTGTATCTGTGGGTCCATCTGTCTGTCTGTAGGTCCATCTGTCTGTCTGTAGGACCATCTGCCTACATGCCTGTGTATCTGTGGGTCCATCTGTCTGTCTGTGGGTCCATCTGTGTATCTGTGGGTCCATCTGCCTACATGCCTGTGTATCTGTGGGTCCATCTGTCTGTCTGTGGGTCCATCTGTGTATCTGTGGGTCCATCTGCCTACATGCCTGTGTATCTGCATTCCTGCACCTCAGATTGTCAGTCTGCCTTCCTGCCTCCCTCTATGCCTGTCTATCTGCATTCCTGCCTCTCTGAATTTCTTTCTGCCTTCCTGACTCAGTTTGCTTGTCTTCTTTTCTATTTGTCTCTCTGTCTGTCTGCTGGTCTCTCTGCCGCTCTGTCTGTCTGCTGGTCTCTCTGTCTGTCTGCTGGTCTCTCTGTCTGTCTGCTGGTCTCTCTGCCTCTCTGTCCATCTGTCTGTCAGTAACTGAATTCTCTTACAGTTATAACTGTGTGACCGACGATGAGGATGAAGCAGATGAAAGAGTAAATGTCCAAAGTCTCTATTGTGCAGGATCAGTTGAGGACACGGCCATGAGCTGTCTTTACAAACATGTCTATCACACACACACACACACACACACACACACACACACACACACACACACACACACATACATACAGACTCTCTCTCTTACACACAATTTCACTTTCTCTCACACACATCCTTTCTCTTTCTTACACTCACACTCTCACACACCCTCACACTCTCACTCCCATACACACACACTCTCTCTCACTCACACTCACAGACACACTTTCCCATACATACATACAGTCTCACACACATATACACACAGACACGCAATCAGACACACTCTTACGCATACACACACCGTCACACTCTCACACATACTCACACACTCTTACACGTTCTGCATGGCCATAAAAGACCTTTAACTACCCCTTACTCTGATGTGTGCGTGTGTGTGTGTGCGTGTGTGTGTGCGTGTGTTTGTGCGTGCGCGTGTGTGTGTGCGCGCGTGTGTGCGCGCGTGTGTGCGTGTGTGTGTGCGTGTGTGCGCGCGTGTGTGCGTGTGCGCGTGTGTTCGTGCGCAAATTGTACTCTACCAAGTATAATGAGTTCAGAGTTCGGGTGGAGAATAACCTTCGTCTCCTGACTTTGACCTGATCCTGATTGTGAAATCAAACGTGCTGTGTGTGTGTGTCAGATCAGACATGCTGTGTGTGTGTGTGTCAGATCAGACATGCTGTGTGTGTGTGTCAGATCAGACGTGCTGTGTGTGTGTGTGTCAGATCAGACGTGCTGTGTGTGTGTGTGTCAGATCAGACGTGCTGTGTGTGTGTGTCAGATCAGACGTGCTGTGTGTGTGTGTGTCAGATCAGACGTGCTGTGTGTGTGTGTGTCAGATCAGACGTGCTGTGTGTGTGTGTGTCAGATCAGACGTGCTGTGTGTGTGTGTGTCAGATCAGACGTGCCGTGTGTGTGTGTCATATCAGACGTGCCGTGCTCTCTTTCTTTGTCTGCCTTTTGTCTGTTTGTCATTGAATCTGTCTGTCCGTCTTTCTGTCTGTCTCATTGTATATTATGTAAATAAATGATGTTTATACATCAAAGAGTCTGAGTAGAACTATAACTGTGTGTGTGTGTGTGTGTTACAGGACCACGTCCTTTGTGCTGTGCACTGTTTACGCCACAGTTATCTTCCTCGGCCGGTACTTGATGAGAGACAGACAGAAGTTGGACCTGCGTGTTCCTCTGGTCCTCTGGTCTCTCAGCCTTGCGGTGTTCAGGTGAGAGAGGAAGAGGTTGTGTCTGTTACCATAGAAACGGTAACCGGACAGGTTTACAGTTTTTAGTTTTTAGTAAAAAGACTTTTAATTCACTTTGTTTTGGGAAGCTCCAGTGTCAGAGATCACCTTGTGTCTGTAAACTAGGAAAAATACACTAACACACACACACACACACACACACACACACACACACACACACACACACACACAGAGAATACACATCACTGCTGTTCACGCATGTACATGTACACTCTGTGTGTTTGTGTCAGCAGCAGAGTGATATGTGTGTTTGTGTTCAGTGTGTGTTTGTGTTCAGTGTGTGTTTGTGTTCAGTGTGTGTGCTCAGTGTGTGTATGTTTAGTGTGTGTGTTCAGTGTGTGTAGATCCAGTGTGTGTGTGTGCAGACTGATGTGTGTGTGTATGTTCAGCATGTGTGTATGTTCAGCGTGTGTGTTCAGTGTGTGCTGAGTGTGTGTGTGTGCTGAGTGTGTGTGTGTGTGTGTGTGTGTGTGTGTGTGTGTGTGTGTGTGTGTGCTGAGTGTGTGTGTGCATGTTCAGTGTGTGTGTGCTCAGTGTGTGTATGTTCAGTGTGTGTAGATCCAGTGTGTGTGTGTGTGCAGACTGATGTGTGTGTATGTTCAGTGTGTGTGCTGAGTGTGTGTGCTGAGTGTGTGTGCTGAGTGTGTGTGTGCTGTGTGTGTGTGCTGAGTGTGTGTGTGTGTGTGTTCAGCGTGTGTGTGTGTGTGTGTGTGTGTGTGTTCAGCGTGTGTGTGTGTGTGTGTGTGGGTGTGTATGTGTGTGTTCAGCGTGTGTGTGTGTGTGTTCAGCGTGTGTGTGTGTGTGTTCAGTGTGTGTGTGTGTGTGTATGTTCAGTGTGTGTGTGTGCAGCAGACTGATGTGTGTTGTGTGTTCAGTATAATAGGATCAGTGCGTACAGGATCCTACATGCTGCACCTCCTCAGTAATGGAGGATTCAGACAGACCGTGTGTGACACCACCTTCTACAGCGCCCCCATCAGCAAGTTCTGGGCCTTCGCCTTCGTCCTCAGCAAGGTGCCCGAGCTCGGTGAGATCAAACACACACACACACACACACGCACACACACATACACACACACGACCCCAGTTTGTTTTATAGGATTGTTCTGACTTTTACATTCAGTGAGTGTCTTAGTTATGAGGTCATAATGTAAACAACTCGTCTGTTTGTTTGTTTTTCATTTGCTATTTCTTTAATTTTGTTTTAGGTGTTTTTTTTATCATTTATATATTTATTTACTTACTAATTAACATTTAAACGTATGACGAAATATAAAAAATGTGTACATAACAGATATAATTAGAGATGTACAGTAAATGTAGATTCTATCCCACATCATTGTGTGTTTTTGTTGCTGCATCAGGAGACACGGTGTTTATTGTCCTGCGTAAGCAGCGTCTGATCTTCCTGCACTGGTACCACCACATCACGGTGCTGCTGTACTCGTGGTACACCTATCAGGTGCGAGCTGCAGGAGGTTGCTGGTTCATCACCATGAACTTCACCGTGCACGCGCTCATGTACGGTTACTACGCTGCCAAAGCGGCCGGCCTTCAGCTCCCTCGAATCTGCGCCATGATCATCACCGCCCTGCAGACTCTACAGATGGCTGTGGGTCTGACGGTGCTGGCGCTGGTGTACATCTGGCAGAACGACACCGTGTGCAGGTCCACCAACAGCAACATCACCTGGGGATCACTCATGTACCTCAGCTACCTGCTGCTCTTCTCCTCCTTCTTCTACAAGTCCTACGTGAAAGGAGGAGGAAAGGAAACAGCAAAGGAGAGACGAGTTAAAGCCGAATAATCTCTCTCTTTCTCTCCTTCTCTCTCTCCCTTCTTCTTCTTCTCTCTCTCTCTCTCTCTCTCTCCGTCTCTGTCTCCTCTCTCTCTCTCTCTCTCTCTCTCTCTCTCTCTCTCTCTCTCTCTCTCTCTCTCTCTCTCTCTCTCTCTGTCTCCCTTCTCTCTCTCTCTCTCTCTCTCTCTCTCTCTCTCTCTCTCTCTTTATATATATATATATATATACACACATGTCTCGGGTGTGAACAGATCAGGTAACAGGTTTACATTGTATGTGATGTTTTCATGTCACTGCAGCCAAAGTCATTCCGAACAAAGTGGGAGAAATTGATTAGGAAGTCTGAGCGCCGTTATGATGCTCGTCAGAAAGCCACCAATAGGAGGATTACGCTACAAACACACACTACAAACTGCAAACACTATTACGCTACAAACACACACTACAAACTGCAAACACTATTACGCTACAAACACACACTACAAACTGCAAACACTATTGCGCTACAAACACACACCACAAACTGCAAACACTATTACGCTACAAACACACACTACAAACTGCAAACACTATTACGCTACAAACACACACTACAAACTGCAAACACTATTACGCTACAAACACACACTACAAACTGCAAACACTATTACGCTACAAACACACACTACAAACTGCAAACACTATTACGCTACAAACACACACTACAAACTGCAAACACTATTGCGCTACAAACACACACCACAAACTGCAAACACTATTACGCTACAAACACACACTACAAACTGCAAACACTATTACGCTACAAACACACACTACAAACTGCAAACACTATTACGCTACAAACACACACTACAAACTGCAAACACTATTACGCTACAAACACACACTACAAACTGCAAACACTATTGCGCTACAAACACACACCACAAACTGCAAACACTATTACGCTACAAACACACACTACAAACTGCAAACACTATTACGCTACAAACACACACTACATCTACAAACACACAGTAATACATAGGACTAAACACCGCCCCCTGCTGGTCTATATCAAACACTGTGACTGTCTTCTGGATCAGATTCTATGATATCTAATGGCCATCAAACACGTGTAACTCTCACATGCTTCCAAACGGACAGCCGTTACATGGTTATAATGCTTTAATGTAGTATCGCACCAGGTGTGCCGTCTAACCAGCTTCCTATGGATCTAATCTCTGACCTTTATATTGTGTATGCAGCCTGGGATCTGACCTGATATCAGACTCTCTAGCTCTGAGGTTCTGAGGTTTAAAAGCATCATTTGTATTTATTTATAATGTATATGCCCAGTTTTCTGTCCCTGTATACCCATCCATCTGTTCATTCATCCATCCATCTGCCCATCCGTCCATCCCACTATCCATCCATTAGCCCATCCGTGCATCTTTCTATCCATCCATCAGCCCATCCATCCATCTGCCCATCCATCCCTCTATCCATCCATCTGCCCATCCGTCCATCCCTCTATCCATCCATCTGCCCATCCGTCCATCTTTCTATCCATCCATCAGCCCATCCATCCATCTGCCCATCCATCCTACCCTCTATCCATCCATCTGCCCATCCGTACATCCCTCTATCCATCCATCTGCCCATCCGTCCATCCCTCTATCTGCCCATCCGTCCATCCCTCTATCTATCCATCTGCCCATCTGTCCACCCCTTTATCTATCCATCTGTCCATCCCTCAATCTATCCATCTTCCCATCCGTCCATCCCTCTATCCATCCATTTGCCTATCCGTCCATCCATCAATCCAACAGTATACCTGTCTATCTGTCCATCCATCTGCCCATCCGTCCATCCCTCTGTCCATCCATCTGCCCATCCCTCCATTCCTCTATCCATCCATCAGCCCATTTGTCCATCCCTCTATCCATCCATCTGCCCATCCGTCCACATCATTCCACATTATTGTCTCTTTTTGTTCCTGCATCAGGAGACATGGTGTTTATTATCCATTAATCCAACAGTATACCTGTCTATCTGTCCATCCCTCTATCCATCCATCAGCCCATCCTTCCATCCATCTATCCATCCATCTGCCCATCCATTTATCCATTAATCCAACAGTATACCTGTCTATCTGTCCATACATCCAGCATACCCTTCCATGAAGCCATCCATCTGTTCATCCATTCATCAATATTTTATTCCTTGAATCCAACAGTATGCCCATCCATCTGACCATCCATCCAACCATTTATCCATCCATCCACCAGTGTATATAAAAGAATGATATATATTCACACTCTATCATGTCACAGTGTTGATGACCAGGTTCCTTTTTCCTCATGTCGTCTCAGGGGGTTTTTCCTCACCGCTCTCACCTCACGCTCACTTACTGTATAAGGGATAAATGTTTAGCATGTCAGCGAGTCCAAAGACGTATTTAGAAGGTAGATGCCGACCGTAGATGGATGAATATTTCCTAATATCTGTTCATCCATCCATCCATCCATCAGTGTGTTCATCTGTCCATGTCTCTGTGTGTAATTTTAATGTAAACATAATGTGTATATTTAATGTAAACTCTGAATGACTGTATTAAACTGTAACGGTGCCTAAAACATCATGTAAAACTTTTATATTA
The DNA here is from genome assembly GCF_022655615.1 of Tachysurus fulvidraco. NCBI lineage: Eukaryota > Metazoa > Chordata > Actinopteri > Siluriformes > Bagridae > Tachysurus > Tachysurus fulvidraco. The sequence goes on from NC_062525.1 coordinate 2,697,730, forward strand.
CATTTCTTTTAAAGTTAATTATGTTGAAAATATTTTCTAACAGCTGTCCAAAAGAGATTATTAAAGGTTTTAAAAACAACATGAATAAATGCCATGTTGAGTGTTTTATTAATCGAATGTGACTCGAGAGACGAGCGGAAGAATTAATTAGGTAATTCAGGTAAACTGTAAAAAGCAATCCGTTAATTAATAACCACACATACACACACATACACACACACACCACTTTGCTGTTCACACACACAACACTGCTGTTCATACACACACACACACACACACACACACACAACACTCTGCAGTTCACACACACACACACACAACACTTTGCAGTTCACACACACACACACACACACACACACCTCACTTTGCTGTTCACATACACACAAACACACACAACACTTTGCAGTTCACACACACCCCCATACACACACAAACACACATACACACACAACACTTTGCTGTTCACACACACAAACACACATACACACACAAACACACACAACACTTTGCAGTTCACACACGCACACAGCACTTTGCAGTTCACACACACACACACAACACTTTGCTGTTCACACACACACCCATACACACACAAACACACATACACACAAACACACACAACACTTTGCTGTTCACACACACACCCATACACACACACAAACACACACAACACTTTGCTGTTCACACACACACACACACACACACACACACTGAACATACACACACACCACTCTTGTGTGTAGTTATTAAGTGGTGTGAGCATCAGTTCACGTTTCATTAGACAGCCCCCTGTGACCCAGCATTCTTTTGCATTTCAATGTTGTTTTCACAAATTGATTCATCTTTTGAACGTTTAAGTAGCATCTCTGCTTTACCTCTGTGTCACAGTCATGGCCTGAACATAATGCCAGCAGGTATTCAGAGTGCTGTTAAGGACGGTCAGAGACCTTCCTCTGCTGACAGATGGTAAATGATTAGAGTTCTTCCTGATGAAATAAGAAAACATGACCCAAACTCACCAAACGTGTTACTGTTCCTCGACAAATAGCGAGGCAGAATCCAAACACTCTTGAGGACATGATCGGTTAAGGCAGATTAGAGGTAGATATGAATCTAAACTGTCACAGCTGAAAGTATGCATAGGGCTTCGTAATAGAAAAAAATACTCTAAGTCGTCGTAGGATCCGAGGCAACGACACTGGAACTACTAGAAAACCAAGTTCTACTGACTCGTATAGTTGCACAAGATGGTGGCCTGCCCTTCTACCTAGTGAAGGTTATGAAACGCTTGAACTGAAGTGTCAGAAGATCGAGGAGATAAATCTTCATGAAGGAGACTGGGGTGCAGAGAGAGGAGATGTTTGCAAGCTCCTGGATGCCTCCAGCGTCATATGATCGATGCAACCCCACCTCCAACAATTGCAGAATTGAAAAACAAATGTTTAGATCTCTTCATACAGAGACATATAGAGTATATGGCCATTATGAGCTGCTCGGTGAAAAATGTGAGGTGGAGGACGTCCTATAGCTGCTTGCCCAATCAGATGGCGTCGTCCTTCAGGCAGATGTACAGTAAGCGTGCGTTTTAGAGTTCACGGTTATGTGCGAGTGTGTAGACAACTAAAGAGAATCACTAACATACAATCTTGAATTGATCTTTATTGTCTATGTTACTGTCATTTTCAGGACAATCTCTGAGTTTTGAAGGTCTTATTGCCTTATTCTACAATTTCACCCTTGAGTATCAGGAAGAAGCAACGTGAGGTCTTGAGTTTGTTCAGAGATTAGATATTATCACATTTGTCAACCATACAGTATGTATTAATGCAGAGTGAATTGTGTCTCTGACCTCGTCTCATCAGTATAGTACAGTATACTGTAAATATCCTCACAGTATTCATGTAAACATGTTTTATGCCAGTGCTTCTAGCGCTGAACAATACAATAAAAAGAGCAGAACTGTTTTCTCTCTTCTGTGAAAATGAACAGACTTTGAATGGGATTTTGTTTAAATCCTCCTTTTTTTCCAGGCTTTTTACTTCTGGGTTATTTAAAAAAATAAATAAATTCTGAAAAATCTGCCCAGTTGTTTTTAACAGCTAACTGTTAATTGTTAAACTAATAGTGAGAATGAAAATGACTTCCTTCATGTTCATCCCCAGTGTATATGACTTCCTTTCTTCACCGTAAGATCGTAGCCATGATATTATTATATATAACTCTGATTGTGTTCAGCTGAAGGAAGTCATACACACACCGCGGATACACAAGGATAAGTCAATTAGTTTATGGTGAACTTTTTATTTTTTATCTGTTTGTAAATTCTTTTGCTGTATTTTCAGTGCTTTTATATTAAACGTTAGCTGGGATTTCAGCATGTTCATAAGACGTGCATATTTTTTCTGGGCTTTGAAATAAATACAGTTTATTTCTGTAGACAAACACAGTTTAAAACTGTACAATTGTGTGACAAAACAGTTGTAATTACAGTACTTTTCTGTACATGTTGTTTACAGTAAGAAACCTGTAGAAATACAGGAAGAATCTGCCAACCCAGCTGGCTGTATTTTACTGTAAATTTACAATGAAAGGTTTTACAGTGTAAAACCATAAAATAACAACATAGCATAACATATAACATGACATGACATGACATAAAAAACAACATAGCATATAGCATGACATGACATGACATAAAAAACAACATAACATATAACATGACATGACAAAATAAAATAACAACATAACATATAACATAACATATAACGACATGACATATAACATGACGACATGACATAAAATATCAATATAACATAACATATAACATGACATGACATAAAATAACAACATAACTTATAACATATAACATGACATGACATGACATAAAATAACAACATAACATAACATATGACATGACATAAAATAACAAAACATATAACATATAACATGACTGTAATGAGTCTGTCTGTGTTCTCCTTTGTTTCTGCCTGCTGTTAATTGTTGACCCCGCCCACCTATTTGTTACCATGGACATTTAATTGCACTCAATCTCTTCCCCAGATGCTTTGTCTTAGTCTTTTTTGTCTCCGTCTTGTGATTGGTTCTCGTTCACTATATGTACTCTGTTTTGTTCACTTCCCGGTTGTGAGTCATTGTTAGTATGTGCTGTGCTGTCTGTTTATGTCTCTGTTCCTGTTCCCTGTCCTGTTCAGTGTTCTGATCTGTTTTTGCCTGCTTGTTCGTTGTTTGTTTCCTGTTTTTTGCCCATTAAAATAGTAACTGCAAATGGATCCGCATTCGCCTGTGTCCCGCCATGACAATGACATGACATAAAATAACAACATAACATAACATGACATGACATGACATAAAATAACAACATGACACAACATACAGTATGACATGACATAAAATAACAACATAACATACAGTATAACATGACATAAAATAACAACATAACTTATAACATAACATGACATGACATAAAATAACAACATAACATATAACATAAAATGACATGACACAACATAAAATAACAACATAACATAACATAACATGACAGGACATGACATAAAATAACAACATAACATACAGTATAACATGACATAACATAACATAACATAACATACAGTATAACATGACATGACGTAAAATAACAACATAACATAACATACAGTATAACATGACATGACATAAAATAACAACATAACATAACATACAGTATAACATGACATGACGTAAAATAACAACATAACATAACATACAGTATAACATGACATGACATAAAATAACAACATAACATATAGCATAACATGACATGACATAAAATAACAACATAACATAACATGACATAACATAACATAACATACAGTGTAACATGACATGACATAAGATAACAACATAACATGACATGACATGACATGACATACAGTATGACATGACATAAAATAACAACATAACATATAACATGACATGACATGACATAAAATAACAACATAACATAACATGACATGACATGACATGACATAAAATAACAACATAACATATAACATAACATGACATGACATAAAATAACAACATAACATAACATGACATGACATAACATAAAATAACAACATAACACATAAAATAACAGGACATGACACAACATAAAATAACAACATAACATAACATGACAGGACATGACATAAAATAACAACATAACATAACATAACATGACATGACATAAAATAACAACATAACATAACATGACATGACATAACATAAAATAACAACATAACACATAAAATAACAGGACATGACACAACATAAAATAACAACATAACATAACATGACAGGACATGACATAAAATAACAACATAACATAACATGACAGGACATGACAGAAAATAACAACATAACATATAATATAACATGACATGACATAAAATAACAACATAACATATAATATAACATGACATGACATAAAATAACAACATGACATAACATACAGTATAACATGACATGACATAACATAACATACAGTATAACATGACATGACATGACATAAAATAACAACATAACATATAGCGTAACATGACATGACATAAAATAACAACATAACATGACATAACATAACACAACATAACATACAGTATAACATGACATGACATAAAATGACAAGATAACATACAGTATAACACGACATGACATAAAATAACAACATAACATATAACATAACATGACATGACATAAAATAACAACATAACATATAACATGACATGACATGACATAAAATAACAACATAACATAACATGACAGGACATGACATAAAATAACAAAACATACAGCATAACATGACATGACATGACATAACATAACATACAGTATAACATGACATGACATGACATAAAATAACAACATAACATATAGCGTAACATGACATGACATAAAATAACAACATAACATGACATAACATAACATACAGTATAACATGACATGACATACAGTATAACATGACATGACATAAAATGACAACATAACATACAGTATAACATGACATGACATAAAATAACAACATAACATATAACATAACATGACATGACATAACAGCAATGACGTTGCCATGTTCAATAAAGACCGAGACTTTCTGTTTGGAGTTCACGTCCATGTGTTTCTGAATTGCAGACGAGATTTGATATTTATTTTTTTATTATATAATTTATTATACAGTAATAAAGAGGTTCATGGTTATTTAGGCTGGATGTTTGTATGAAATAAACGACGATGGATGCCTTTGTGTTTTCTCCTTTGTTTGAGCATCTTCAAATCTCAGAAGCTTCATTATCCGAATCAGATCTCCGGCTTCTCGGCCACGTGACCTCATATTCCATGTGATGTTATTGTATTAAATTGTATTTCTGAAATTAAAAAAAGTCAATTAAAGTTTCATAGGAAACAAATAAAAAAAAGAAATAAAATTTTACAGACTGAAGTACATGAACATGTCATTAAGTAATTATTGTGGTTAACGCTTTACAGTAAAAATGTACAAAACTGTAGGTGATGTGTTTGTTAATGTGAACAACACACACTATATAGACCATTGTAATGGTGTTGTGTTCATGTTTAACATTGTAGAAATATGGATTAAAACGATTGTGTTTCTGTGTAAAAGTCTGTGTGTGTATGTGTTGAGTGTGTGTATGTGTGGTGTGTGTGTTGAGTGGTGTGTGTGTGTTGAGTGTGCGTTTTTTGTTGAGTGTGATGTGTGAGATGTGTGTGTGTGATGTGTGTGTAAGTTCAATTCAATTCAATTCAATTCAAGTTTATTTGTATAGCGCTTTTTACAATAGACATTGTCTCAAAGCAGCTTTACAGAACATAAACATAAAGCAGAAGGTAAACATAATTAATGATAAAGGAAATAACGAATAATAAAGGAAATAAGAATTAACAGAATAAAAATTCTAGATTATTATTAGATGTATATAGTTCACAGTGTGTATGTATTTATTCCCCTATGAGCGAGTCTGAGGTGACTCAGGCAGCAGTGGCGAGGAAAAACTCCCTTAAATTGGTAAAGGAAGAAACCTTGAGAGGAACCGGACTCAAGGGGGAACCCATCCTCATATGGGTGACACTGGGGGTGTGATTGTAATATACAGTCAAACAAATGTTGTATTGGTGTGAGGTTTAAGGACTTCTGATCTTCTGAGTACCACAGAGTCTAACTGGAGATGTCTCAGGATTCTTAGAGTGGGCCTCGGCTCAGTGGATGTCCAAAGGCTTCGTCCCACAGAGGACGATGGGAGCTGGTACAGTGTCTGGATGCCTCGGGATGGGTACAAAGAGAAAAGCAGTGGAAAGGGATTAACATATCTGCCGTTCATAAAAATGTGCTGGTCTGATGTACTGGTGCATCATATTATGGGATGTATTATGTGTACGCCTGACTGAAGAGATGAGTTTTTAATCTACATTTAAACTGGGAAAGTGTGTCTGAGCCCCGAACACTATCAGGAAGACTATTCCAAAGTTTGGGAGCTAAATAAGAAAACGCTCTACCACCTTTAGTAGACTTAGATATTCTGGGAACTAGCAGAAGTCCTGAGTTTTGTGATCTCAGAGAGCGTGAAGGATTGTAACGTGTTAGAAGACTAGTTAGATACATGGGAGCTAAACCATTAAGAGCCTTGTACGTAAGTAGCAGCAGTTTGTAGTCAATTCTATACTTAACAGGTAGCCAGTGTAGAGATGATAACATTGGGGTTATATGGTCATACTTTCTTGTCCTAGTGAGAACTCTGGCAGCTGCATTTTGGACTAACTGTAACCTATTTATTAAAGATGCAGGACAACCACCTAGTAATGCATTACAATAGTCCAATCTAGAGGTCATGAACGCATGAACTAGCTTCTCAGCATCAGATACAGACAGGATGTTTCTCAGCTTGGCAATGTTTCTAAGGTGGAAGAAGGCTGTTTTGGTAGTATAGGCGATATGATTTTTAAAAGACAAGTTACTGTCTAATATAACACAGAGGTCTTTCACTGTCGAGCTACTTGTAATAGTACATCCCTCTAAATGGGAGTTAAGTTGTGAGAGTTTATGTGCACTGGTTTTTGGACCTATGAGTAGTATTTCAGTCTTATCGGAGTTTAACAATAGAAAGTTGCAGCTCATCCAGTCTTTTATCTCTCTAAGGCACTGAGTTAATTTGGACACTGTGGCTATTTCATCTGGTTTTGATGAGATATATAACTGTGTGTCATCAGCATAACAATGGAAACTAATCCCATGTCTTCTAATAATGTTCCCTAATGGAAGCATGTATATAGAGAAAAGCAGAGGTCCTAGAACTGATCCTTGAGGGACCCCATAATTAACTGGTAGTAAACTGGAGGATTCACCATTTAATTCTACAAAATGGTATCGGTCAGACAGATAGGATCTAAACCAGCTTAAAGCCTGACCATGAATACCTGTGTAATATTGTAAGCGATCTAGAAGAATGTTGTGATCTATAGTGTCGAATGCAGCACTAAGGTCAAGTAGAACTAATAGTGACATACAGTCTTGGTCCGAAGCTAAGAACAAGTCGTTTGTAACTTTAACAAGTGCAGTTTCTGTGCTATGATGGGGCCTGAAACCTGACTGAAACTCTTCAAGGATGTTGCTCTCCTGTAAGAAGGAGCTCAGTTGAACAGACACAACCTTTTCAAGTATTTTAGACATAAACGGGAGGTGTGAGATAGGTCTGTAATTTGATAGTTCATTAAGTGTATGCGTGTCTGTGTGTGATGTGTGTGTAAGAGTGTGGTCAGTGTGTGTGTAATGTGTGTGTGAGAGTGTGGTGTGTGTGTGTGAGATTTGTGTGTGTGAGATTTGTTTGTGTGTGTGGTGTGTGTGTGTGTGTGTGTGTGTGTGTGTGTGTGTGTTTGTTTGTGTGTGTGTTTGTGTGTGTGTGTGTGTGGTGTACGAGCCCTTCAGCCTGACACTCAGCTCGTTTGGATTATTGACTGAAAACTGTGTTTTATTCCTCTGGTGCTTTGATCCTGGTTGGACTTTTACTTCTGGACACTGTCTAACTGTCTAACTGTCTAACTGTCTCACTGTCTCAATGTCTCACTGTCTAACTGTATAACTGTCTCACTGTCTAACTATATAACTGTCTCACTGTATAACTGTCTAACTGTATATCTGTCTCACTGTATAACTGTCTCACTGTATATCTGTCTCACTGTCTCACTGTATAACTGTCTCACTGTATAACTGTCTCACTGTATATCTGTCTCACTGTCTAACTGTATAACTGTCTCACTGCATAACTGTATAACTGTCTCACTGTATAACTGTCTCACTGTATAACTGTATAACTGTCTCACTGTATAACTGTCTAACTGTATATCTGTCTCACTGTATAACTGTCTCACTGTATAACTGTCTAACTGTATATCTGTCTCACTGTCTAACTGTATAACTGTCTCACTGCATAACTGTCTCACTGTATAACTGTCTCACTGTATAACTGTCTCACTGCATAACTGTCTCACTGTATAACTGTATATCTGTCTCACTGTCTAACTGTATATCTGTCTCACTGTATAACTGTCTCACTATATAACTGTCTCACTGTCTAACTGTCTCACAGTCTAACTGTATAACTGTATCACTGTCTCACTGTCTCACTGTCTAACTGTCTAACTGTATAACTGTCTCACTGTCTAACTGTCCAACTGTATAACTGTCTCACTGTATAACTGTCTGTCTCACTGTCTAACTGTCTCACTGTATAACTGTATATCTGTCTCACTGTCTAACTGTATATCTGTCTCACTGTATAACTGTCTCACTATATAACTGTCTCACTGTCTAACTGTCTCACAGTCTAACTGTATAACTGTATCACTGTCTAACTGTATAACTGTATCACTGTATAACTGTATCACTGTATAACTGTCTCACTGTCTAACTGTCCAACTGTATAACTGTCTCACTGTATAACTGTCTGTCTCACTGTCTAACTGTCTCACTGTATAACTGTCTCACTGTATAACTGTCTCACTGTCTCACTGTATAGCTGTCTAACTGTATAACTGTATATTTGTATAACTTTCTCACTGTATAGCTGTCTAACTGTCTCACTGTATATTTGTATAACTGTCTCACTGTATAGCTGTCTAACTGCCTCACTGTCTTAACTGTCTCACTGTATAGCTGTCTAACTGTCTCACTGTATATTTGTATAACTGTCTCACTGTATAGCTGTCTAACTGTCTAACTGTATATTTGTATAACTGTCTCACTGTATAGCTGTCTAACTGCCTCACTGTCTTAACTGTCTCACTGTATAGCTGTCTAACTGTATAACTGTCTTAACTGTCTCACTGTATAGCTGTCTAACTGTATAACTGTCTCACTGTATAACTGTATAACTGTCTCACTGTCTAACTGTATAACTGTCTCATTGTATAACTTTCTCACTGCCTAACTGTATAACTGTCTCACTGTCTAACTGTATAACTGTCTCATTGTATAACTTTCTCACTGCCTAACTGTATAACTTTCTCATTGCCTAACTTTCCCACTGTATAACTTTCTCACTGTATAACTGTCTCACTGTATAACTTTCTCACTGTATAACTGTCTCACTGTATAACTTTCTCACTGTATAACTGTCTCACTGTATAACTTTCTCACTGTATAACTTTCTCACTGTATAACTGCCTAAATGTCTAACTGAAGTGAAAAAAAAAGTCATCAGTAAACTTGTTGGCTGTGAAACCTGGTGCTCTGAGTGGGGGGAGGAGTTTTCGGGTCCGCAGTCAGAGGGCTGAAGTGAAGCGTTCTGAGAGAAAGCTGGACGTTCTGGAGGGACGCTGACAGTACGACGTGATCCTGAGGGAAGTAAGATGAGGGAATCTGGCAGAGCAGATGTTTTCTCCTGATATTGTGTGGAATAATGACACTTTGGGTGATTTTACCTGTCACTTTGCCTCTCAGCACCATCTCAGGAGCGTGGATTGTGTGAGTGTGAGAAGATCCATCATTAACCACAGCATTAACACCACTGACGCTTAAAATGGCTTTGACTGAGGATGTTAATATCTAGTGTGTGTGTGTGTGTGTGTGTGTGTGTGTGTGTGTGTGTGTGTGTGTGTGTGTGTGTGTGTGTGTGTGTGTAATTAATTTGCATATCATTATTTATTCCTTTTATAATAACCTTACGTTGCAGTTTATTTACATTATAAAGCATTTGGCTAATATCTGGGATTAAAGTGAGAGTAAATTTAAAAAATTCTTTCTTTCTTTCTTTCTTTCTTTCTTTCTTTCTTTCTTTCTTTCTTTCTTTCTTTCTTTCTTTCTTTGTACTATAGACTTTAGAACTGAAGAACTGAATGTGAAAATAAATAAATAAATAAATAAATAAACTCCCTGTATTCTGAGTGAAAGTTCAGCCGTAAGTTGGCGTCCTTGTCGGTTCGGTGGTTAATATCACACTACATTTCCTCGAGCTCGTCAGCGACAGCATCTTTATGTCGAGGTCTGAAGCAGTGAGACCGTAAGAGTTATAATTTAACCTTCTAACTCCCCACCTCACTTCCTGTCTGACCTCAGAGCTCCATGAGTACCTTACAGGCTTCATGAGGACGTGAGCGTGGAGTGAAGAAGCTCTTCCACAGTTATTTATTCACTAAACCTCAGTCTTCACTCCATCCATTCTTCTGGTCTTTATTAATGATTTATAGTTTTCTGTTTTTATCATTGTTACACTTTATCTCACTTTCTTACTGTTTTTTTTGAGTCACTGTGATAAAGGGCCGGTCCCTGTGTGTTTTAAGATCTTTAATCTTTAATCTTACATTTTTGTATTATGTTAATCTTTATATTATTCTTTATATTAAACTTTTGTTCTATGTTTATGTTGCGTAAAGCTGCTTTGAGACGATGTCAATTGTAAAATGTGCTATAGAAATAAACTAGAATTGAATTGAATTTTAGATCAACTGATGCTAATAGGCTACGCTACTAAAAGAAATAGAAATTTCGGGTCACCTCGTTATGTTTGAAAACAAAGTTGTTGTGTAGGACTTGTTGAGATCTGGATTAATGTTTGTGTAAATTTACATCGCAACCACAAACAAACAAACACAAACAAACAAACAAACAAACACATACACTGGTCCTGGCTCGGTGGTTGACCTGAAACAAAAAGTCCTGGAGAGAAAGGAACTACTGAGTTACCATCCACTGGAGGGGCGAGCCGTCCGTAACCATGGTAAACTGGTGCCCTGCGAGGTGGTAACATACCTCCTCGACAACCGACTTAATTGCCAGGGCCTTTTGTTCCACTTTGGTGTAATTCTTCTCGGCGGGGCTGAGATAGGAAGGTGCAGAGTCCTGTGTCTGAGACATCAGTGTGGATGGTGAAGGGGAAGTTGGAGTTTCTCAGGACGGGAAGGCTGACGAGTGCTTTTTCGGGCGGTAGAAAGCTTTTTCGGCAGCCTCCGTCCACCGCGATCAGCCCGGTTAGCCCTTCTCGGTGAGGTATGATGGGGCAGGCTATAGAGAAGAAGTTAGGCACAAATCTTCTGTAGTAGCCTGCCAAGCCCAGAAAGGCACATACCTGCTTCTTGGTGTTGGGGTGGCGTACTCTTTCACTGCCTGGATCTTCTTGTCCTGTGGCTGCAGCAGTCCTCTGGTGGAGTGGATTATTACACCGTCTATGTAGGTGGCTGCAAACTGTCGGTGTGGTCACGCAAGATTATGTCTCTCAGCCTCTGGAATGTCATAGGCTTCCATGGAGGCTGAACAGGAAGAGCCAGTACTGCCAATGAACTCTGGGGATGCTAAAGGCGTGGGCCGAGCATCTGGAGCCAGGGCAATCTGCCAATAACCCTTCGTGAGGTCCAGGTCAAGATAAACCAGGCCCTCCCCAGCCACTCGACTTCCAAGTGCGGGTGGTTTATTGCAGAGCTCCCAAGTGCGGGTGGTTCATTGCAGAGCTTCCAAGGGCGGGTGGTTCATTACAGAGCTTCCAAGGGCGGGTGGTTCATTGCAGAGCTTCCAAGGGCGGGTGGTTCATTGCAGAGCTCCCAATGGTGGGTGGTTCATTGCAGAGCTCCCAATGGTGGGTGGTTCATTGCAGAGCTCCCAATGGTGGGTGGTTCAGTGCAGAGCTCCCAATGGTGGGTGGTTCATTGCAGAGCTCCCAATGGTGGGTGGTTCATTGCAGAGCTCCCAATGGTGGGTGGTTCATTACAGAGCTCCCAATGGTGGGTTTTATATCACAGAGCTCCCAAGGGTGGGTGGTTTATTGCAGAGCTCCCAAGGGCGGCTGGTTTATTGCAGAGCTCCTAAGGGCGGGTGGTTAATTGCAGAGCTCCCAAGTGAGGGTGGTTCATTACAGAGCTCCCAATGGTGGGTGGTATATCGCAGAGTTCCTAAGGGCGGGTAGTTTATTGCAGAGCTCCCAAGTGCGGGTGGTTTATTGCAGAGCTCCCAAGGGCAGAAGATGCTGCAGCAACTGCTCCACAGTAAGCGGTGGTGACAGGACCTTGTCCCCTGCCTGCATTCTCCACCAGTGTAGCGTGGTGAGACGGGACACAGGAACAAAGACACAGAGGCAGGAAATGTGGAAAATATAGTGCCTTTTATTTTAATTTTGTGCAGTGAAATAGGTGCAGAGGTGAAGAGTGGATGATGTGCAGCTCTGTGTGATCGTGTAGCGGCGGGACACAGAGGCAAGGAAAGAAACCACCGTTATCATCCCGATGTCTAAATTTGCGTCCCTCTTCAGTGCTGAGCCAGCCTACTCTAGTTTTCCTTCTCCCGGAGGGTGAAGAGTTTAAAGCCACTCCTAATTGTCTCGTTCGGGTTTGGCACACTTTTGGCCACCGGCCTTGTAGCCGATTTTACCGATGCTGTCTGCGATGATGAATCGCTGCCTTTCCTTCAGCGCTGCAGAAAAAGGGGGTGTAAAGCGCTTCCCGGGTGTTTTTGTGCGCCAGTGTTCACGCCGCTGTCACAGCACACAAACACAAACAAACACACACACATGCACACACCCACACAATCTAACACATACACACACTCTAACACATACACACTCTAATACAAACACACTCTACCATTATCACACACACACACACACACACACAAAAATTCTTAACCTTTTTCTTTTGTCCTTTATGTTTTCTTTTTGTTTTTCTCTCTCTCTCTCTCTCTCTCTCTCTCTCTCTCTCTCTCTCTCTCTCTCTCTCTCTCTCTCTCTCTCTCTCTCTCTCTCTCCCTCTCTCTCCAGATACACGATGGCTGTAGAAAACCAGCACGTCTGCCCTATAAACAACTGGTAACACAGTTATGACATTCTCTCTCTCTCTAGGAAGATATGAGCACATATAGACGAGGAGAGATCAGACAGAGTGAGGAGGAGAGAGAGAAACTGACAGAGGAGAGAGAGAGAGAAATGGGCAGGTATAAAAAGAGTAGGAAAGAGAGATGAGAAGAAGAGAGAGAGAGAGAGGAGAGGAAAGAGCAGAGAGTAGAGATATAAAGTGTATATAGATGCATATTCGAAAGAGATATAGATAGAAAAGTGGGAGATGTAACCAAATATATAGAAAAATATATATCTATAATATATCCTCGTCTTACCTCTCTCTCTCTCTCCCTTTCTTTTCTCCCCCTCTCTCTTCTCTCTCTCTCTCTCTCTCTCTCTCTCTCTCTCTCTCTCTCTCTCTCTCTCTCTCTCTCTCTCTCTCTCTCTATTATGACATGTAGGAATTAATAATGATTGCTTTAATCTCACTTAATCTCTAAATTGACCTCTGACCTTTGACATGACTGCTCACCGATTTCCCGACACTGAGGCGTAAAGCAACTTTACAGAAATATAAAAAAGTTTAACATTGAATATCGATATATTTATAATGAGCCAGACTTTCTGGTGTATTCAAAATACTTCCCCATTCATCTGATACATCTGTGTTTCCTGAGCTAAAAGAAATATCAATATAAACTCGTTTGATGATGACAGCAGCCATGTGGTCACTTGTCGAGTTGGGGGGTGTTTCCTTTGTTTTGCCCAGTCGGAGGTCAGGGACGTTAAGGTGTAAAATGCACCTTACTCACAATTAGTAACTCAAAAGGCAACAGGAAATGATGACCATATAAGGAAAGTAAGACAAAAACAACAGAACACAGGGTGTACAGAGTACAAGGGGCCAACGGGGACATAATCGTTGCAGGCGTGACAAGGAACCAATCACCAATCAGCTGTCAATCATTAAACCTGATCAGGAGACATGGGGCAGTCGGGACAATGTATCTGGGGGCAAAATGTCATGTTGCAGCATCTCTGATCCTTTCATAGAAGTTGATGATGACATGAAGATGTTTCCAGAAAATGTTCCATGTCAGGAATGTTACTGGCATTACATTACCCATCAGCCCCAGCTCCACCGGTTACTTACAAAAGGGTTTGAAACACACTGACATCGAGAACAAACGGTGAACAATTAGAGGCAGGGAATTTCTGATATG
>NC_062525.1:2717256-2747878 GCF_022655615.1 Tachysurus fulvidraco
TTAGCAGCTTGTTTTATAGCTCCCTCTGCTGGCCGGAAAATCCCTCTGTTTTTTTTATTTCTCTCTCTCTCTCTCTCTCTCTCTCTCTCTCTCTCTCTCTCTCTCTCTCTCTGTCTGTCTGTCTCTCTCTCTTTCTCTCTCTCTCTCTCACACACACACACACACACTCTCTCTCTCTCTGTCTGTCTGTCTGTCTGTCTGTCTGTCTCTCTCTCTCTCTCTCTCTCTCTCTCTCTCTCTCTCTCTCTCTCTCTCTCTCTCTCTCTCTGCTCACAGCACCATGTATATAACTTAATGTAACTTTAATTGCAAAAATATGCCATAACTATATATTTTTGTAAATTCATCCGAAGTTGTTCCAGTTCCATTTCACTAGATGGAGCTGATTTATGATCGTTAACTTCTGGTGCTGCAGGCGGCGTGTTCTTCCCTCAGGACAGCTTCACCCTGCAGCACTCCGCCGCTGTGTGCGAGTGGCTCTTCGTCATCACCGTGCTGCTCTTCTACGGCACGTTCGTCATGGAGTTTCGCATGGTGTCTTCACACACTTTGGTGGTTCTGATCCAGAGAGGAGAGCAACAAGGAGTTTCTCAAAACAAACAAGAGAGGGCTTAATCGCTCGGGTCAGGACTCGGGGTGGATCTGAAGGAGAGCTGAGGGTTGATGAAGAACATGTGAATGCATGGATCAGCTGCAGCTCTTCTTGGAATGAGGGACGTCTCTGATGAGGGATCTGGATGATGGAATCTTCTTGATATTTCAGATATGCTGTGTATCATATTCTTTACACTAATATCTAGTATGGATGATCAGTGTGTAGAGTCAGGGTCTGTCTGATGTTCTTCCTGCCAATAACATATTCTACATCTAAATATATTTCAGCATCATGACCTGTAAAATTTTCCTTTTTTTTTTTTAACTGCACCCTGCTTTTTGTAAAGATGTAGTACGAGGAGCTGCTTTAATAAACATATCATTACACATGATGCCTTCAGGTCCTACACAGAGTATAAAATCATAGGCAGTGATTATGATTATGATTGCTGTATAATCAACTGATTTCTTTTGGGACAATGTTTTGTTTCATAAATAAAACTTATTTAAATATAAAGTTAGCATGCTACATTATTGTTTAAATTTGACCACCAAGGCGATGCTCCTGTGCCATAAATAAACATTTAACATTTAATGAACACATTTTTTTTCTCTTTTGTCCAGGGTTGAGTGAACAATAAAATAAAATATATATACTCTAACAAAATACAGTGACAGTGACGTGACGTACGGCTAAGTACTGTGACCCATACTCAGAATTCGTTCTCTGCATTTAACCCATCCAAAGTGCACACACACACAGCAGTGAACACACACCTCAGTCATCATAAAATACAATACACTATTCAATAAAACTGGTCTCAAACAGCCACTGTGGATTACACTAACAACACAAACACACTTACTGTAAGGCTCGTCTTCGTGCTACACACTTTCCGTGCATCGTTCTTCCTTTTCTTGTTGAAAGGATGGCAAACTCAATGAACCACATACGTGTATGAGCCGAGTCCTTCACCTGGTTCATTCATTTCTATCATGAACGTCAGTGACCAGTTTGTTACCATCAGACTTCTCAATAACTGAACTGAAGTGTACTGAGCACAACATACACACACACATCATCTGTATGGACTGCACAGACCTACACCACACACTGACACATCAAACTGTTTACATGCTGCTTACATCCATCAAACTGTTTACATGCTGGTTTGCACACTTTTTCGCTCTTTTGCACATACTGTACAATATTTCGGTCGTTTCGCACACATACTGTACAATATTTTGGTCGTTTCGCACACATACTGTACAATATTTCAGTCGTTTGCTGTTTTTTTGGCACAATTCTATTATCCCAAGGACCTGCTGATAAGAAACTGTGTTCATTCTAATGTTACTGCACCAAATATTGTTTGAACATTCAGTATTCACACACAGTATTTACACAAAGTATACACACACAGTATACACACAGTATACACACAGTATACACACACACACACACAGTATTTACATACAGTATACACATACAGTATATACACACAGTATACACACAGTATACACACACAGTATACACACACACACACACACACACACAGTATTTACATACAGTATACACACACAGTATACACACAGTATACACACACACACACACACACAGTATTTACATACAGTATACACACACAGTATATACACACAGTATACACACACAGTATACACACACACAGTACACACACAGTATATACACACAGTATTTACATACAGTATACACACACAGTATATACACACACAGTATACACACACAGTATATACACACAGTATACACACACAGTATACACACACAGTATATACACACAGTATACACACACAGTATACACACACAGTATATACACACAGTATACACACACAGTATACACACACAGTATACACACACAGTATACACACACAGTATATACACACAGTATACACACACAGTATACACACACAGAACATACACACACAGTATACACACTGGTCGGTCGGCGCTGTTTCTGTTTACTGTCTATTGTCTTTTGTGTATTGTTTTTTTGTACTTTTTATATTGTCTTGTAACTTTATGTCTGCACTGTCTTTTGTCCTGCACTGTCTTTTGTCCTGCACTGTCTTGTCTGTCTTGTCTGTCTTGTCCTGCACTGTTTTCACCAGGTTACACAGTTGCACTTTATGTATCTAGGACTACTTACAAGTCCTTATAGCCCTATCTTTGTTTTATGTAACACCCTGATCCTGGAGAAACGTCGTCTCATTTCACTGTGTACTGTAACAGCTATATATGGTAGTAATGACGATAAAAGCGTCTTCTTGACTTGACTTAATTTCAATCATGACCTGCAAGTTTGCTCAGTATCAGTAGGTCTACCACTCTCCGGTTAAACTCGTGTTCATTCAGTAAATCCAGCCAATGACACGTACACCCTTTTCGAGCCTGGTTCCTTAATCACTTCTCATGGAGTTTTTCCTTGTCGCTGGTTTGTTCATTAGAGGCAGCTCTAAATCCATATCCACATTATATTGCAAAAAGTTGAATTCAGGTGAAGGGGCACGGTGGGTTAGTGGTTAGCACGTTCGCCTCACACCTCCAAGGTTGTGGGTTCAATTCCCGCCTCCACCTTGTGTGTGTGAAGTTTGCATGTTCTCCCCGTGCCTCGGGGGTTTCCTCCGGGTACTCCGGTTTCCTCCCCTGGTCCAAAGACATGCATGGTAGGTTGATTGGCATCTCTGGAAAAATTGTCCGTAGTGTGTGTGTGTGTGTGAGTGATTGAGAGTGTGTGTATGTGTCCTGTGATGGGTTGGCACTCCGTCCAGGGTGTATCCTGTCTCAATGCCCGATGACGCCTGAGATAGGCACAGGCTCCCCTTGACCCGAGAAGTTCGGATAAGTGGTAGAAAATGAATGAATGATATAATGGATGAATTCAGGTGTCGCAATCGCTTCCATGGCCATGAGTGTATAAAATCAAGCATGTAGGCAAAAATAAGTTGAGAGCAATTTCAACGGAGTGTCCAATGTGTGAAAATAATGGATTATCCTTAACTTTCAGTACTGACATCAACAATAAATATTACAACGCTTTTCAAAACGGAACCTTTTTGACCCACGTCGTATGTCGGTTGTTTGGTCGTCTCCTAGCAACCGCAGCGCGTGCACGGTAACCATAGCGACGGAGCGCTCGAGCGGCTGAAACTCAGACGTTTGTAAAGTGTTGCTGCGTTTAAGGCGTGTTTTATTCGGGTAAGTAATAAATGGTGAAAATACACCTTTTTATTTGCTGTACGGTATTTAAACAGTGGCTTGTGGGTATCTCAGATGATTAGTTAGTGTATAAAGGTATAAGGTTAATCAGCGACGCCATTAAACTGATTCACTGTCAGCAAAGTGGGAGAATCCATTTGGTTTGTTTATTGGGGGGGGGGGTCCTGATTCACCTGTTTAAACACTCACAAAGAGAGTAAAAGCAAAGCTGTTCGTTTTTAAACAAGATTTATTATTGAAATGTCAGATTAGTCATTAAGTTACAGTGGTATTTGTTTTAAAGTGGCACAAACAGCTTTTAAATGACACTTAAAAACCCCTACAACGGACCGTACCATTGTTTTTATCGTTAATTATTCAGAAGTTTGTGGCTGAAATGACACCAAATGATTGAGTGTAATAAAGTAAAAGTGTTTAATCATCTCTAAACCACATGAACTAATATACAGCACTCTTGTTATACACACTGTGCATTTTAATACATTACTGACTACATTAGAACCCTAAGGTGCAGGATGACGTCACTTTGTTTAGTGTTTTAAATAAAATCTCTCTCTCTCTCTCTCTCTCTCTCTCTCTCTCTCTCTCTCTCTCTCTCTCTCTCTCTCTCTCTCTCTCTCTCTCTCACTGAATATATTTATACTGAAACAGTTGTGTTTAATGAGAGCAGAACCAGGTTTAATGCCCGGTGCTGTAGGGTATAACATTTACAGGAGTTTGTCTCGGTGCAAAGTAATAATAAAGAAGTAAATATAATTATATATGTAAAAAATAATAATGTGCATAAACATAAAGAGTTACAGAATATATAGCAGGATGTGCAGAGTGGGCAGTGCAAATATTCAATAACAAAATGTTACATATATATTACAACTGAAAGAAAAAAGAACTGTACATTAGTGTTTGGATGGAAATGAAACTGTTTTTGTGGTATACACACACAGTATACACACAGTGTGTGTAAGACTAAAAGTTTTAGTCTTTATAGACTGCAGCCTTCTGCTATAGGGAAGTGTCTCAAAGAGATCCAGGATGAGAAGGTCAGCTCCAGGTTGTTCCTGCTGCAGCAGGTCTTCAGGTGGTTAATCTCCTTCCTGTAAGCAGACTCATCCTCAGAGATGAGCCCAATGAGGGTGGTGTCATCCACAAGCTTTAAAAGTGTGACAGTTTGGTGATTGGAGGTGCAGCTGTTGGTATAAAGGGAGAGGAGCAGAGGGGAAAGAACACAGTCTTGGGGCGAGACAGTATTTATAGTCCAGTTGCTGCTGTATTTATATTATTCCCTGTGTAACATTAGAGTGCTGCTGATGTCACTGGGAGACGTTTGTATTATTATTATTATTATTATTATTATTATTATTATTATTATTATTATTATTATTATTATTATTATTATTATTATAGTAGTTCATTAAATAAATAGTAAATAATAGACTTAACATCTGGGTACCCAGATAAGTTTGTTTTCTCACTTACTTGTTTATTTATTTCGATATATATTTTATTATTAAATATTTATTTGCTTGCTTGCTTATTAATTTACTTATCTAATTATTTTTGTTTGTTTGTATCTGTTTGTATTTGTTTGTTTGTTTGTTTGTTCCCTTACCTGCTTACTCACTTACAGAATTATTCATTTACTTGCTTATTTCTTTTTTGATTACTCATTGATTAACTTATACGGAAAACGTATGTACGAACGTTCTGCTCCTACTATTTCAGAACGTATCGTACATTTAATACCGAACAGCAGCCTGAATGTGTTTGTACATGAACTCATCATTTCTTTCTGTCAGGATGGACACCGAGTACCTGAAACAGAGACTGGGGAAATGTTTGGTGGAGGGTCTGGCGGAAATTGTGGAGCAGAGACCTGTGGACCCCATTGAGTTTCTCGCTCACTACATCTACAAACACAAAGAAAACTTGGAGTACGCCAAGAAGGTAGTACAAAGACGCAGAGGACCAACCCGATAAAGATGCGAGGATCTTGTGGAATGTCACTGTTTTTTCCACTAGGGGTGAAAAAGTACAATAAACTGAGACCCATGTTATATATATATATATATATATTTTGCAATGAGTTTATTAAAGAAAGTCTTATTTTAGATATTTCACTCGTTTTTCATTTTAATGCACAAACATTGGACTCAAATTCCCAGAATGCAATGCTACTATTTGGCACTGAGTTAGTGCAGAAACAAGTGTACAGATGAGTAG
This sequence comes from Tachysurus fulvidraco, assembly GCF_022655615.1. Lineage (NCBI taxonomy): Eukaryota > Metazoa > Chordata > Actinopteri > Siluriformes > Bagridae > Tachysurus > Tachysurus fulvidraco. Next base: position 2,723,324 of record NC_062525.1, read on the forward strand.
GTGAGAGAGTCAGACAGATTTAAAGGTTAGGTAGAGACACAAAATCACACTGCACCACTATCAGCAGATAGCCGAGCGGCATCGTGGGTAATGTGGCAAAAGAAGAAAGTTTAAAATAAAGAACTCACTACAAAGATTAATATTATGGAGATCAATGTTTCTTTGAGTCAAAGATTTATCCAATAACAATATCTGAGTCATTCTGAAGTTCATGATGTCTTCTCTTGTTGGTTTCACTCAGAAAGCTGCACATGAGAAGCTGGTGGAGAAGGAGGTGCAAAAAGCCAGAGAGGAGGCAGAGCATCAGAAACGGCTGAAGGAGGAGGAGGCGCAAATACAAGCCGCCCAGGAGGTGAGGGACAGACAGAGGAAATGTGAAAGATGGCTACGCAGCATGTCCAAACACTGGACTATCTATTTTCACCAGTAATACTGCTCCAAAGACAACCTAGGGTTTAATTGAGGTGGTGGTGATGGTGTTGATGGTGATGGGGTTATTGGGGGTGATGATGGTGGTGGTGGTACTACCAATAGTACTGTCTCTTTGGTGTAATGGTGGTTATGGTGGTGGTGGTGGTGATATTGGTGATTTGATGGTGGTGGAGATGATGGTAATAGTTATGGTGGTGGTGCTGGTAATGGTGGAGGTGGTGATGACAGAGGTGGGGGTGTTGCTGATGGAGGGGGTAGTGGGATTAGTGATGGTGGTGCCGGTGTAATAAAGTCTAAATCAAACAATCCTTCTTGAGCGTGTCAGCATTAGAGAATCTTTCCTTCACCCTTCACTTCACCTCTCCGCCAACGCAGCCAAAAGCCGAAACTGAAGCAGATGCTAAACAACCCACTGCCCAGCCTGGGGCAGAAGACCCAGAAATGCGGGCTGAAGCTAAGACAACAGTGGAGGCTCCACCAGACGGGGAGGTAAAGCATCTAAAGCATGTCACTGATCAGAATGTTCATTAGGAAGGAGACACACACACACACACACACACACACACACACACGAAGAAGGGAAAAGCTGAAACTATCTGTGTGTTTGAAGAAATGAGAAGAAAGAGAGAGAGAGAGAGAGAGAGAGAGAGAGAGAGAGAGAGAGAGAGAGAGAGAGAGAGAGAGAGAGAGAGAGAGAGAGAAAGCATTGAATTTTTAAAGCAATGTTTAATACAGTTGCTCACAATTCAGGAATAGATGAATAAATAATTCCATTAAAAATTAACAAACATATAGGTTTAAATTTTTACTTTTTGCTCGGCTTCGGACAATCGTTTGTTTAAAAATCTGTTGTTTTTTTTGGGGTTTTTTTTTGCTGCTGCCTCTTTTTCACACGTTTTTCGCTTTACAGGTGTTTTAACATTGACTTATCATTACTGCATCTGTTATTCTCTTTTAAGCTAGAAACAACATCATCAGTGATGCTGTGATGTGTGTTCATCATGGGGGACTTCATGGGGGAAGTCGTGGCCTAAGGGTTAGAGAGTTTGACTCCTAACCCTAAGGTTGTGGGTTCGAGTCTCGGGCCGGCAATACCACGACTGAGGTGAATCAAAAGCATGAATCAAATGACCCGTCTTCCCACATCCAAAACACCTCAGAGTCGATTGAGACGGAGATCGTGTAGGAGAAGTCGTCTATTCTGGATTTTAGGTTCAGGTCGAGTTCATCGCCATCGTTTAAGATAAACGATGAGAAACGACATGCTTCGGCAGCTCGGATTTACTGTCGATTAAGATTTTCTTGACTAGCGAAATCAGTTTGTCGGATCGTTAGAGCTCTCTTGTAAGTGTTTCATCCTTGATGAACAGTGACACATTAGACAGTGTACCTTTTTGTGGCTGGTGTGGATAAGGGGAGTACAGATGTAAGCTCACCTGTACCATACGCTTTTCCACCACCTCTACTGCTTTTTCCACCAGGCGATTGCGCTGTTCAGTCTCGATGCAGCTAGGACGTTTTTATGTCCACCTACATCGCCAACGGCCAGGCTGCACTCCTCCATGCTCACCGCCGACACTACTTTAACTCCATGACGGCGTGTGAGGGAGTTCACGGGGTCGCTTTGTTGGGCCACCATGGTGTTAGACAACACCGTCTTTTTGTGCCCTATCTCGCCAATCGTCTTCTAATATTGTAATACGACAACTAGTCCTCGACAGGCTTGAGGACGCTCGCACTCACTCGCATGACTCAAGGCATGCACAGAGAGAGAGAGAGAGAGAGAGAGAGAAAGAGAGAGAGAGAGCACTTTATTGCGCTTTATTCTCCAGAGGTCAGTAAGGAATCCAGAGGATGATGCATGTGCAGGTAAAATGCTACAATTTCTTCACCTTTTACTTCCATCCATTTTTATCATCACAGGATTTAGACGGCACCAAAGCTGCAGACGTAGACGGTTCCGTCTCAGAGAGCACAGACGATGCAATGAGACGGATTCCTGAAGAATCAGCGGGTGAGACACACCCAGAGGAGGTGGGGACAGAAGATGACAACATGTCTGTACAAATGACAGCTTTAAACTGTGATATTGTTGCGTCTGTGGTTAAAAAGACAATATTTAAGGAAGGATCTCGACCATGAGTGGAAATGACGAAAAGGTCTGAACAATCGCATCCCTCATTTTTTTCACGGTGAAGGTTTCTGACGAGACGAAACCTCAGGATGTCCCGGGGAGTGATGTAATAAATACCGTGGAGTCTGCGGGCGAGACACAACCGAGTCACAGCCAGGTAGAGGACGAGGTGAGGACAATCAGACTACTGGCTCAGTGGCAGACAGAGAAAGACAGAGTCGATAGAAAGACGAGAAGAAAAGCTATTTCACTGCATGCTTTTAAACGAGGCTCATTCTATACACGTTTCCTATCAAAACCGGTAATGTTTATAACGATAATAATATCTGACATAAAGACACTCATGTAATAAGGGTTTCATCGATTAACATGTCTTCTGTAGGTGAACATGCTTCCTAGCTAGTGCATGCTGTCACTCAGCCCTCTTCCACATACACAAGATCATAGAGGCTCACGATTGGCTAGCGAGTGTCACTGTGCAGCTCAGACGAGTTTTACTTTACTATATTGAAGATCGGAGTCCTTATCATTGCGCAATACCGGCGCAAGTCGAGAAACTTTCCAAGACGGTCTGATGACCAGAGATCGTTAGAGATAATCAGGGATTTTTCTAGATCGCCAGAGATCTCTAAAGATGATCACAGATGACCAGAGATGATTAGAGATCTTTCGAGACGGTCGGAGATGACTAGACATGAAAGATCGAGAACGAGTAAGAGAAAAACTGAGAATCAACACAGCGAGAGGATTCTGAACAGGTCTCACACTAACACCATTTCTACACTTTGTTATAGGATTCAGGTGGATCCAAACCTCCAGACGTAGATAGTACGGTCTCTGGAGACAACCCTGAGGTAAATCCTGAAGAATCAGTCGGCGAGACACAACCGAGCCAAACCCAAGCGGAAGAAGAGGTAAGGACAGAACGTGGTCCGTTTGTTAAGAAGAAGAAGAATGGAGCATAGAAGCCTTTATTATCGCCGCATATATATTACAGCACAGTGGAATTCTTTTCTTCACATACCCCAACTGAGGAGGTTGGGGTCAGAGTGCAGGGGCAGCTATGATACAGCGCCCCTGGAACAGGGAGGGTTGAGGGCCTTGCTCGAGGGCCCAGCAGTGGCTGCTTGGCTGTGCTGGGCCTCCTCTGATCAACAACCCAGAGCCTTAACCAGTTGAGCCACCACTGCCCCATTTGTTCCAGGTTTTACACGTGAGTGTCTTGCTAAAGGTCAGGATTTGTCCTTCATAGAAAAACAATGACAAGAGAGAGAAGTGAAGTGAAAGATATGAAGAAAGCTCAAGTGTAGATGCACTTTACTGACCGTACATCAAGCGTAAGCAGAACGTTCATGTCACTTCTGATGTGACAAATTAGCACTAATGCAGGAAGTCTCTCTGTAGATCTACCTGAGCTTCATGAAGCTCTTTTTCTGACGGAATTCACTTTCTGGATCATCAGATTTTTGTCACTGCACGTCTTAATACCGATATTACATTTTTAACACTAGATACTGTATGTTTTTATTGCAGGAGGAGAATAAAGAAGCCTGAAGAGGAGTCAGTTCCCTTGCTTTATATATCTGCTTTATGTTACATATCATTTATAATGTGCAGGTTGTACTCAGTGTGTTTATACCTACAGTACATGAGCATGCTAAAGTACATGAATCAGTCCTCTGGAGCTCATCGCTACAGATAAGGGCGTCTGCCAAATAATGTAAATGTAAATATCTCACAAGTAGAAAAAAATAAAATGATCTGTTTTCCAGCTTTGTGAGTTTTTTCTAACATACGAAGCATTTCATCTGATTTTGCCAAATTAGGTGCATTCAAGGAGGCACGGTGGCTTAGTGGTTCGATTCCCACCTCCGCCTTGTGTGTGTGGAGTTTGCATGTTCTCCCCGTGCCTCAGGGGTTTCCTCCGGGTACTCCGGTTTCCTCCCCCGGTCCAAAGACATGCATGGTAGGTTGATTGGCATCTCTGGAAAATTGTCCGTAGTGTGTGTGTGTGTGAGTGAATGAGAGTGTGTGTGTGCCCTGCGATGGGTTGGCACTCCATCCAGGGTGTATCCTGCCTCGATGCCCGATGACGCCTGAGATAGGCACAGGCTCCCCGTGACCTCAGATGAGCGGTAGAAAACGAATGAATGAATGAATTTAATGTTCTTTTTGTCATCACAGCCAACGTTGATGTACAAATTTACAAACTCCACACAAACCCATGGTTTTTACGCCATTTAAATGTAAATAAACACACTTTTATGTGCAAAATATTTCTCCTGTGGAAAAGTCACGTCTTCTCCTCTTTCTCTTTCTAGTCCACATGAACAGAGGTGAAATCAGGAGCGTATGATATAAAATACACAACAAACACGTGATAATATACTAGAGCAGATCACTGTGTTATACACACTCACAGCATGGGGATGTGGAACTGAGCAAAACTGAAGAAAACCTCTAAAGTTTGCAGGTACAAAAGCAGCCGGTGTTTATGGAGTAAATCCTGGGTGATGTCAATGGTTCAGATGTTCAGGTCAGGTCAGTATGAGGGAGAGGAAATTCTTGGTCAGTGTCAGATAGTCGATTTCTCCTTTATGGCTCTCATTCTGGTGTTTTTAGGAGATGTTGGACCTCGATTCATGCTGATAACATTGTTCTGGGTCTGTGAGAGACTTGTTCATGTGTAACAGAAAGAGAGAGAGAGAGAGAGAGAGAGAGAGAGAGAGAGAGAGAGAGAGAGAGAGAGAGAGAGAGAGAGAGAGAGAGAGAGAGAGAGAGAGAGAGAGAGAGAGAGAGAGAGAGAGAGAGACCTGACTTATCAGTGAGTTATGAAAGATGTCAGTTTAATGTATAAACACACACACACACACACACACACACAAAGACACACACACACACAGAAAATACCAAATTGTGCAACACAATGTCTGGGTTAAGTTACCAAACAGTCCAAGGATGAAATCCTGCCTGATCCCACAGTCCTATTTACACAATAAACAAAAATTAAACATGGACTGCATTCAGATAAAAAATATTTATGATCGCGTAAAAGTCTACTTTCAGTTACAAAGCCAATTTAATGAAAGTTTTGCTGATTGAAACTGGTTTATTTATAAACTGGTGCCTGCAAATGACCCAGTAACTGTAATGGGTTCTAAAAACATTTTTTATTCCTGTTATATAAAATCCAAGTGTGGTTCAAATGAAAGTCATGAACGTGTGACGTCAATAAGAAAAAGCTGTAATCTATGCGAGTCATCAGATATACAAGATTTTTGAATAATTTAAGGGTTTACTTACAACTACCATCAACACTTTACAGACCATAAAAATAATACAAAAATGTAATATTATACTACAATTAATCTTAGACTTATATTTAAATGTGTTTGGACAGTATTCACCCTTAATGAACAAGTCTGGGGCGACTGTGGTGAGAAAAAAACTCTTAGAGACGTAAAGAGGAACCAGACTCAAAAGAGAACCTCATCCTCATGTGGATGACGCTGGAGGGCGTGAATATAAATGTACAGTCTGACAATTGTGTATTGATGAGGAGGTTGTTGTTGTTCTTAAAGACCACATGTAGTCGACATCTCCTCTTAGTGTGTCTGAATACTTCATGAAGCAGAGTCCAACTGGAGCTGGAACATCTCTAGATGCCTCAAGATCCTCACATGGTCGGCCTCGTCTCAGTGAAGGTCCAAAATCTCCATGATACTGAACACAATCAGAGCTGGTACAATTTCTGGATGCCTCGGGATGTGTAGAAAGAGAGAAGCAGTGGAGAGGAATTAGCATAGCTGCTGCTCATAATATTAGCAAGCACTAAGATGATAATGTGCATTTGGTCAGATGTAATAGTGCACAGTATTATGGGATGTATTATGTGTACACCTGACTAAAGAGATCTACATTTAAACTGGGAAAGTGTGTCTGCGCCCCAAACACTATCAGGAAGACTATTCCAAAGTTTGGGAGCTAAATAAGAAAACGCTCTACCACCTTTAGTAGACCTAGATATTCTGGGAACTAGCAGAAGTCCTGAGTTTTGTGATCTCAGAGAGCGTGAAGGTTTGTAACGTGTTAGAAGACTAGTTAGATACATGGGAGCTAAACCATTAAGAGCCTTGTACGTAAGTAGCAGCAGTTTGTAATCAGTTCTAAACTTAACATGTAGCCAGTGTAGAGATGATAACATTGGGGTTATATGGTCATACTTTCTTGTCCTAGTGAGAACTCTGGCAGCTGCATTTTGGACTAACTGTAGCCTATTTATTAAAGATGCAGGACAACCACCTAGTAATGCATTACAATAGTCCAGTCTAGAGGTCATGAAGGCATGAACTAGCTTCTCAGCATCAGATACAGACAGGATGTTTCTAACTAACTAATAACTATTACTACTACTATAACTACTGTCAGAAACAGGTGTCTTGATGGATAAAACTAGGCCCAAATGCAGGGATAACAGAAATATGATTTATTAACAGAAAAAAAAAATCACAAAAACTAAGAAACTGACATGGAAGAGACAAACGCTAAAAAGACGAGGACAATGTGAAGCAAAACTCAATGCGGCGGAAATAAATAGGCACAGGGCTGTCAAGTGTGACGCATTGAGAGTGACAGTCACGCATACTGTACACTATCGTATTTCTCACGCAGAAAAACTTTTTGACTATTTATCATATATTTAATAAGCCGCAGCGCCCAAAACGTATCGGTCCACACCGCTGTCTCCATGGAAACGGGCTTATTCTGCTTATGCACTTGTATTTGTTATACTCCTGTTAAACAATAGGGCACAGTATGGGGAATGAAGGGATGAGATGTAATGTAGAGGAGAAGAAGATAGTCTTAAGTATGAAAATGAAGAGTGTTGCACGTGTTATGTGTAAAGCATAAAGTAAAGAATTGTTCCGTTGACCTTGATTGCTTCTTTTACTAATACGACAATACCACATACACAATAGCCAATCAGAAAATAGCACTATTGTGTCTGGGTAGGATTTAACGCAACAACCAATGAAAAAAAAATTAATTAGCGAGGGTATTTTTGATGGTCGGTTTGAACAAAACCTCAACACGAAACAGCTCGTCTCTGGACGGGACATTGTCCTCAATCATGTCCCTAAACATGTCTGGGCTTGTGCTGAACTGTTTTATATGGGAGCAACATTACACATGATAAAGGGGTCCAAAAAGGTAACAAACACTTACAATAAACACCACCAGTCATAATCTCTCTCTCTCTCTCTCTCTCTCTCTCTCTCTCTCTCTCTCTCTCTCTCTCTCTCTCTCTCTCTCTCTCTCTCTCTCTCTCTCTCTCTAACTCTCACTCTCACTCTCTCACCTCAGCAACGTAAGCACATAAACAGTACGCCATAAACAAACAGGGGAGGGGGGGTGGAGGTAATCCAGCATAGGCAAGCAGCCATCAGGTCCTGCAGCCTTTATCTTCGGCGCTGGTCACAGACCCGCTTGTCAGACTGGTGGTACAAAGCGGCGACGGCATTGGATGGGGAGTGGGGGGTGGTGGTGAGTGCATATCTTTATATATGTGTGTGTGTGTGTGTGTGTGTGTGTGTGTGTGTGTGTGTGTGTGTGTGTGTGTGTGTGTGTGTGTGTGTGTGTGTGTATAAGTGTGTAGGCCTGGAGAGTCGTTGCTCCTGGCATCAAATCTCGGTGCCTCAGTCCGCAAGATTGTCATAGCAATACACAGCAAGTTGCCATGGAGACAGCCTTGATCAGGTCCCAGACAGAGTCAACAATCAACAGGTTACATTACACGGTATACATTTTATACCGTCATAGTAACAGAGTTAACGTATCCAATGATAGAGTCTTAAGCACTTTTGTACGTCACACTGGATAAGGGCGTCTTCCAAATGCTGTAAATGTAAATGTAAATGTAAATGTATACCCTGCCCACGACACAGTTCCTGATTGGTCGATTTCAGTCTTATGCAAATGAGCTGTAGTGGTTTTTATCTCAGACGTGATAGTGAGAAATGAGACAGAAAAAGTTTAAGTATGAATATACTGAAAGCTCTGAATGACAACATAATAATGTACAAAAAGACACCAGAAGATGCCAACATGGTCTTTCTCACTTGTTACTTACTTTCTCTCTCTCTCTCTCTCTCTCTCTCTCTCTCTCTCTCTCTCTCTCTCTCTCTCATACACACACACACACACACACACACACACAAACACACACACACACACACAAACACACACACACACACACACACACACACACACACACACACACACACACACACACACACACACACACACACACACAGACAAACAAACCCCTGCTCTAAATACCTTCAGTTATTTCCTCACAGTGACCCCAGCTCCAGCAGTGTGTGTGTGTGTGTGTGTGTGTGTGTGTGTGTGTGTGTGTGTGTGTGTGTGTGTGTGTGTGTGTGTGTGTGTGTGTGTGTGTGTGTGTGTGTTTGTGAGTGTGTGTGTGTATGTGTTCAGGGTTTACTCTTTGGATTCTGTTCCGATAGAGAAAATCTAATCTTTAGAGAAAGGAGAAGACAAGAGATGTTTAAGTTGTGTTACTGAGACAAGTCTTGAGGCGAGTGTGTGATGAGTTTCCTTTATATTATTAGCTACATAAGCATCGTACTGTAGTTCTGCTGCAAACTAAATAAATAAGTCAGACATTCAAATTGTTAGAGTACCGCTTTAACCCTGCCCACGACACAGCTACTGATTGGTCAATTCCATCCTTATGCAAATGAGCTGTAGTGTTTATTAAGTCAGATGCGACTGCGAGAGATGAGACGTGAGACTTGTAGCTATGAGACGTGACAAAAACACGTGAATTCGACAGCAGCAAAAAGTGAGTATTACATATACAGTATCTCTCTTAAGCTTTTCTTTCATGTAGTTAGAATAAGCAATAAAGTTCTGTTAGAAGAAACATAATCAACAAGACGTCAAACTTTAAAATGAGAATTAATTAAAGAACAACATCTAATTCCTTTCATTTTTTTTGTCGTCTTGTGGAACATTTACAAGTTATCACTTACCCGTATTATATTATATTATATTACACTTATAAACTTACAAATTATAAACACTCTCTGTCTCTCACCACAAGCTAAAAGGACAAAAAATAGGTCCCAGCTTTACTTCTTACTTCTGACTAAAATTTAAATAAACATCTACATATCAGTTAGATTTGTTCTGAGACGTCTGACGTGACATCACAACTCGTGTTCAGCCAAATCCCACTTCTGCTTGTGATTTCACCAGTATTCTGTAAAGTCAAGCATTAAATGCTTGAGGGACTGTTACTATGGAAACAATAAAGTAGAACCAGCGTGTTAATATATGCCTGTGATTTGTAGCCGGACTACTATTAGAGACGACCAATCAGAATCGAGAATTAAGCAAAACGTCTATTAATAATAATATTACTGTATTTTTTAATTTATTTAATAGTTGTGGGACACAGTGGTTCATTCAGGATCATGAAGACTTCTTGTGTTGAATTCTTTTTGTTGACAAACATTTTTTGTGTTTTTTGGGGCTTGTATGTAGTGTATGTGACTATAGCAGGGTTTAATGTGGACGTGTGGCTGCTGGTTGTGGCTCTGATCACCGTCTCTTTCCTGCTGCTCAACACGGACCTGTTCCTGACCAAACAACAGCACAGCTCACTGAACACACTCGCCAACGCCAAGCTGAGGACCACCGCAGGGGGTGAAACACACACACACACACACACACACACACACACACACACACACACACACACACACACACACACACACACACACACACACACAACACACACATAGGTACTTCACATCATACTTAACAGAAATGAAAAAAATCTAAGAGTAATAAAAGGGAAAAACGAATTAAAAAAATCCCCAGAAATGATTCAGATTTTAATTTTTTTTTCTTCAAAATCTATCAAAATGAATCGGATTCATTTAATAAGTAACTTTACCTCAAGATATAAAAGATATAAGACTTATACTGTAGACAGCATGAGTTAATTAGCGTTAAATTATTAGTCTGTGGTGCTGTAAAGAATTATTTCTCTATCGTCTGCCGCTTGGACAGGATTTCTGAGCCCCTCTCCCTCTGCTCGGTTTCTGGTTCTCGGGCGAGTACTCTTTATTATGTCAAACATGTATAAATATATAGTACATATAGGACATAATGTGTGTGTGCGGAGCTTAATGCTAGTATCTGCAGAAGATACCTTGACCGTTATCATGAAGCAGGAAACCTCCCAGAGCAGTATCATGTTTTTCATAACCTCTTTCATACAAAGCGTATTGTAGCAGAGCAGAGAGGCTGGGGAGAGGAGGTTATGCTAGGTCAAGGTATCTGTGTGTGTGTGTGTGTGTGTGTGTGTGTGTGTGTGTGTGTGTGTGTGTGTGTGTGTGTGTGTGTGTGTGTGTGTGTGTGTGTGTGTGAGAGAGAGAGAGAGAGAGAGAGAGAGAGAGAGAGAGAGAGAGAGAGAGAGAGAGAGAGAGAGAGAGAGAGAGAGAGAGAGAGAGAGCACAGGTACATTAAGTGCTTCATTAGAGTTAGATATGGATGGATAAAAGGTCAAATAAAATACTTCTAGCATTTATTAATCCAGAAAACATTTAATAATAAATATTTTCCCATCTACAGACCTTGGAAAATTTTCCTTAGTTAGATTTTAGAGGATTATTAATTTTTTTTTCCAATGATACACAACAGGAATTGTTTTCTTCAGTTAGTTGAGGTGTTTGTTATTATATATAATATATTTACATATACAATCTGTACCTGTACAATCTGTTTTGCACCTTATAGTATTTTATATATAATATATTTACATATATTTACACGTATACATATATAAGTACATACTGCATATAATGTGTAGTGCTACTGTAAGGATGCCCAATAGTACACTGTGTGTACTGACACGTATGAGCATAGTGCACATGTTCATTTGCTGATTCCATTATCTGGTTGTTAATTGTACATATTGTACACACATATTGCACTGACTATATGTATTAGCAAATTGCACATTTTCACTTGTCAGCTCATTACCTATATATTTATCTGTACAACTGTTCTGCAATTTCTGGAGTTTGCTCCTAAGAATTTCACTCACCAAGGCACATGTGCTGTGGTGATGTGACAATAAAAGTGACTTGACTTGACTTGACTTGACTTGTTTGTGTTTTCGTTGTGAGACCCAGAGGAGAAGAGCTTCAAAGCGCTTACACTCTGGGAGAAAAGTGGAGCCATAATCATGGCTGTCAGACGACCGGGATGATCCTTGTGCAGAGAGGTACGAGTGTGTGTGTTTGAGTGTGTGTTGTGTTAATGTAAACTCTGATAGGTCGTCCTGAAACCTGTAACATTCCTTATTCAGTGTGTGTGTGTGTGTGTGTGTGTGTGTGTGTGTGTGTGTGTGTGTGTGTGTGTGTGTGTGTGTGTGATAAAAGGAAGCCTCTGAGCTGTCCTCTCTGAAGCCTCAGCTGGATGATCTCGGCGTTCCTCTGTATGCCGTGGTGAAGGAGAACATCACCACAGAGATAGACAACTTCAGATCCTACTTCAGTGGAGAAATCTTTCTGGACGAGAAGGTCTGAGATTCGATTTCTATTTCATAACGAAGGCCTCGTTTCGTTCTGTATCGTACCGTTCTGTATCGTATCGTGTATAGAGAATTTTTTCCTACTGAATGGAGTTGTTTATTGTTTAGTTGCTACATGGGTTAGTTACTACATTTAGGCCTGAACGAGTGAGAATAGAGAATACTGACTGAAAATGGCAAATGACTCATGATTCATTTAGAATGACTCACTTTGAATGAATACAAATTTCTGACCAAACCACAATGATTTATTCGTTCTATAATTAATTTATTTTCCTGTTTGTTGCAGATTTTTTTTTACAGTCCCAGTCAGAGAAAAATGAGGCATATGGGCTTGGCACGTATTAACGTGTGGAGGAACATCCTGCGTGCCTGGAGAAAAGGTTACCCGGGCAACATGAAAGGGGAGGGGTTTATACTTGGAGGCCTTTATGTGATTGGTCCAGAGAATCAGGTGATGTTCTATATCACTTACCTTTGTTTACTTTTTCAGTTTAGTGATATAAATCATTATATAAAGATATAAATCATTTACATATTTTTACGATATATTTGTTTATATTTGTGTATTTATTTGCAGGGTATTTTAATGGAGCATCAGGAGAAGGAGTTTGGTGATAAAGCTGATCTCAGATCAGTGCTACAGGCGGTAAAGAAGGTGCAAAAAGCTAACTAAAGCCATCAGCACTGATCTCGAGTCAGTTTTACAAACTGAAATGGACTTTATGTTGATTTTATGTCATGAATCTACAAAAATAATGACAGTCTGTGTTCTTTAGTACTCATAGACATTATGATTATATCACTATGTTTGGTCTTGTTGTGTTATTGTTGTATTGCAATGTGTCTCTGTAATGATGCTGTAGGTTTCAGGAGTGTATTTATGACAGACTGACTCTAAACTCTCTACAGGAGCGAGCAGTTTTGATGCCTTACTCTCACAAAGCCAACATCAAACACAGTAACACACTGTCATCCAATTATACAATATATAATTAGCACTAAATCAGTAATACTCTTATGATTGGCTGGTTTTATACAGCATCTCATATGCGAATCCTATACAAGTTTTTTATGTACTGTTTTGTTTTTTCACTTCTTCATTCATACACTTTAAGCACTTTAATAAAAAACACAATTTCGTAATCAGAAAGCACATTTATGTTTAATGTCATTACATATGAACGATCAGAAGCTTTGTTTTTATCGTGAATTGTGTTGTGATACTTATCATGAATTGTGATGTCATAGTATTAAATAGTATTAGTAATAGTAATAATAGTATATTAATATTAATAATGATAATAGTAATAATAGTATTAGTAATAGTAATAATAATAATAGTAGTAGTAATAATTAGAGTATAATAAAAATAATAATAATAATAATAATAATAATAATAATAATAATAATAATAATGAATAGTATTAATGAATTGTGATGTCATTAGTTACTCATTACATATGAATGATCAGAAGCTTTGTTTTTATCGTGAGATGTGTTGTGATACTAATTAATGTCTGTATAAAAAGAAATAAACCACCACACAATAATAAACACTGATCTGGACCAATAATTAGCTCAGACATAGTAATTACATGTAAAGCAGTTAAAAATCGTTCAGTTGCATATAGCGTATTTTGTTTTATAAAATAAATACTGACTGACTAAATTCATTACTGGTTGTGTCTTTTATTTTTTACTTCATTAAACCTAAATTAATGCCTTAACCTGGTACGAAAATACGGCCAAGATGATTGACACTATTTCGTCCAATAGCAGCCCTGTACCGCACACGTACCGACCAATCAGTGATGGAGGTCGGGGCTTAGGACCTGCTGTTGGAATAAATGAGGAGTCATTTGTCTGAGGTAAAAAACAAACAGGAACGCAAAACTTTCAAAAAGAAATTAGTAAGTTAATTTCAGCGGTGTTTTTATTATTTATTGCTGTTTTACAAACGACGATTTCTTAGGTTTGTTTATTCAGTTTCTTTCATTTAATAGCAACACAGGAGAAGACTAGCTTAGCCGCTCACTTGTTGCCTAGCAACACAGGTGAAGTTTAGCTTAGCCGCTCACTTGTTGCCTGGCAACCTCTGACAGAGTCTTTTCTCTAGACGTCCTGTAACTTAACTATTAATGATAACTTTTATTTAATTTATTTATTGATTTTTTTTAAAAATATAGTCTGATTTTATAAGTCTGATAAAAGTTATTGTGCGTTTTAATAAACTTATTTAACATCTTTTTTTTATCCGCGCGAGAGCAATAAAACACCAGACCGGAAGTCATTAAGGCGAAATAGATACCGTACATAACGTCAAAAAATTTGTACGATTAAAAAAAATAATAAAAATGACATCTACAATATGTGTTCACTTGAACTGACGATAAAAAATATCCTTAGAAAAATACATGAAGAGAAAAGCGTGTAAACGTGAAGCCCCGCCCACAGTGTTATGACGTCATGCCACAGAACGCCTGATCACAGACAGGAGTTGGACAGAGTAATGTGTGAACAGTGACATATCTAATATCTCTTTGTTAATAAGGTGTTGGACCACCATTTGTGTTTAATGAGGCTTCTCATCCTTTTGTGAAGTGCTTTGAATATCAGCTTGGTGATATTCAGGTCACGTGATTGATCTGGTCAGGGCAGAAGTTCATACTGATGCTCCTCAAACCAAAACTGTACTGTTTCTTCTGTTTGTCTGGCCACATTATCTTGACAAATGGCGTAATTATTTGGAAACAACATTTGGACCATAGTACGCGCCTGTAGACACCACCATGTAGGCTGATGATGGGGCCAGCAGTATACCAAGATACGGCCACCCAAATCTTCACAGATGTTTGACAGTCAGAACCAGACAGTCCAAGCTGTACGCTTTCGTGGTGGTTTTTTATTCCGTCCATAAACGCAACCGACTTTTGGGAATAATGTAAAGGATGATTCAGCAGACATTACCGCTCGTTACCAGTGATACCACGTCTTTGGAAACAATTCTTCCTGAGTTTTGAGTTTTGTCCACTATTCTTATTGACCGATGAAGTCCCGGCATGCTTTGTATACACAGTCATAGTTGTGGAGACTGTTGCTCTTGCTCTTAGGTCTGTAAAGTTTAGCTCCTGCTGGACAAGCTCCCATTATTTGTCCCCTTTAGAAATCTGACAAATCTCCTATTTCAACAATGTCTTATACTAATCACGGCTGAACACAACTGGTTTTATACCAGCATGCAACCTAGACACTATATAGCATAAAAATAAATAAATGATAATAACAACAGTAACCTATACAAGTAACATTAAACCCTCTCTCTCTCTCTCTCTCTCTCTCTCTCTCTCTCTCTCTCTCTCTCTCTCTCTCTCTCTCCACAGAAAGAATGTCCAATCAACAGTCCAGTGTTTAAGTTTTGATTCGATAAAGAAATGACTGTGGACAGATTTCTGTGATTCTTTGAGAAGACATAAAGTGGAAATGAGGTTGGATTACCACAGAACATCTTGCTGACCCTCACACACACACACACACACACACACACACACACACACACACACACACACACACACACACACACACACACACACACACGATGGAGAGACCACAACGACCCACAACCCCAAACCAGGGTCAAAACAGGAACAGATCTCTGTCTCCAACACAAAGACCAGCTGGTGGAAACACAATCATAGAGGGTGAGGCTGTCTGTGTGTTTGTGTGTCTGTGTGAGACCGTGATAATTTTGTGCGCAATCAGAAACCAGAGCTTTGCTGTGTGTTTGTGTGTCACAGGTGATCTGCATGGTGAGACAATGACAGTAACAGTGGATCAGACAGAAGACGGTCATTTAGGCTTCAGCGTCCGTGGAGGAGCCGAGCATGGCCTCAACATCTTTATCAGCAAAGTGGAGTCCGACAGTGCTGCAGGTGTGTGTGTGCGCGAGTGTGTGTGTGTGTGTTCAAATGAGATGTTTAGCACTATAAAGAGAGAGAACTGTGTGTGTATGCATGTGTAGAGCAGGCAGGTCTGTGTGTGGGGGATAAGCTCCTGGAGGTGAACGGTGTCAGTCTAGAGAACATCAGCATGAGCAGTGCTGTGAAAGTGCTGACCGGCCACCGTCGCCTCCGATTGGTCCTCCAGAGAGTGGGGCGGGTCCCTGGGATCAGATACAGCAATGAGAAGACTACCTGGTGAGCAACACACACCAGTTCTTACTTACA
This sequence comes from Tachysurus fulvidraco, assembly GCF_022655615.1. NCBI lineage: Eukaryota > Metazoa > Chordata > Actinopteri > Siluriformes > Bagridae > Tachysurus > Tachysurus fulvidraco. The sequence goes on from NC_062525.1 coordinate 2,739,744, forward strand.
TTCTTACTTACTTCCCACAGGCTGGAGTTATCCAGGAGACACACTTCAGCACAGAGAGACTGAAACTGTAACGCTGTTCACACAGTTCTAACATAGTCACTTACTGTAGGATGAAGAAGATGGAAGCTGGCTGTAGTTCACACATGAATAACAGAAACACTGGGCAATGAACAAGCAAATCATGTACTTAAATGTGTGTGTAGGGTCGATCTGATCCACCGCAGGATGGTGGTAGAGGAAGGGGACGTGTCTCTATCAGACAGGCGCACAGATGGTGCTCTGTGTCGTACAGTTCACCTGAACACGTCTCTCTCACAGTCCTGCCTCGGCCTCAACATCCGCGGAGGAAGAGAGTACGGCCTGGGCATCTATGTTTCCAAGTGAGAGACTCTGTCTGTCTCTTTTTTTGCCTGTCTGTTTGTCGGTCTGTCAGTGAGTCACTATGTCTGAGACTGAGCAGCTCTGGAGTGCGGATAAAAAAACACAATATTTCTATTTCTGGTATGATTCTATCTGTAATTTCTATATTTGTGTGTGTGTGTGTGTGTGTGTGTGTGTGTGTGTGTGTGTGTGTGTGTGTGTGTGTGTGTGCAGGCTGGATCCAGGAGGATTGGCTGAGCAGGGAGGGATTAAGATGGGGGACCAGATCCTGTCAGCCAATGGGGTGAGATTTGAGGATATCTCTCATAGTAGAGCTGTGGAAGTCCTGAAGGGCCAACGTCACCTCACATTGACTATCAAGGTGTGATACACACACACACACACACACATACACACACACACACACACACACATACACACACACACACACACACACACACACACACACACACACACACACACACACACGCACACACACACACGCACACAAGAGAAATATGCTCAAGGTTATAAGGCAAAGCAGCATCTAATTTGTGAGTGTACTGTACTCATGACTGTGTGTGTATGTGTGTATGTGTGTATGTGTGTGTATGTTTGCCAGGTACCTCATGTCTTATGTACCATGCTGTAGGTTCAGGTGATAAGTGTTTTAAGGGTTCAGCAAACACTGGGTACAGCTCCGACCTGATCTGACGTGATGAGTGTGTTCTATTGAAACCCTAAATGTCTCACACGTGTCTCACCTGGATACTGGAGCTGAGAGCTGTTATTGTAATCCTAAAGACCCAGAATTCACAGTTTGATCTCAACGAACATCCTGTAAGCGTCGGCTTTACTCAAAGTGAGACATAAACAAAAATGAATTCAGTCAAGTCTTGTTTGATTGACAGGAAACAGGAAGATACCCAGCTTATCAGGAGCTAGTGGCAGAGTACAGCTGGCATGATAAACGTAAGAACCCTGACTGTGAACCGAATCGTAATTCACAAATAATTCTGTTGAACTTCTGAGACTTTATGTACTATCTTTCAGGAGGCAGTAAAGGGTTCCGTTCCTTGTCACGGGGGTCGGAATCGTCCTCCTCGGCCTCCTCTCTGTCCTCTGGAACCCTCCTCAGCTCTGTGGCTGGTCTTTCCCAGGCCACGCTGCCTCTCTCTCTGCCCCTCAGGTCCAGCTTCTCTGAGGGCCAGTTCCAAACAGACCCCCTTGAAAATGACTTCTACGCCGAGACCAGTCTGAGCCGTGGCCCAACGGAGCTCCTGCAGGATTCGGCTATCCGTGATGACGGAGGAGGAGGAGGAGGAGGAGGAGGAGGAGACGACCGAAGAGAGGGGAGGAAAACATCTCTCCTGATGGCACTAAGCCGACCTAGTCCACCCATCCGCAGGACCAAAAGTCACATGACCATCTCAGGTCTCTGAATTTTTGCGCAGACTTACACTTTGTCTACCCGTTCACAATATGACCCTTACTTTCCTTTTTTCTCTTACACACATTCAGAAGAAGAACAGAGGAAACAAAAGAAGCAGAAGGAAGGAAGAGAAGAAGGTGGGATCTCTTTGCAGCGTTCCAAAACCTTCCTCGGCCTGTTTCGGAAGAGGAGCTCATCTAGGGAGCGTTCCAAATCACCATCCCGAGCCGAGCTCCCCCGTGGTAAGACGCTGTAATGAATTTTGCAGGTTAAAGTAAAGTTCTCTATGATAAACCTGCTTAAAATTATGGTCTGCAGCCGAAGGTCCGACGGGCAGCAGGTCATCCGATCTCCAATCATCATCCGAGGAAGTTCTCACTCATGTGGAGGAAATGGCCACGAAGCTGCTGGAGGAGGAAGACGTAGCCGTTCTCAAGGAGATCTGCAAGCGGGTAACACTGTGTGATGTTGCCCACTAGCCAATCAGAGCCTTTGGTTTTGGTATGTCTGAGGTTTCCTTTTTGTGTCTGTTCAGTATATAGCGGAGCGTGAGTTGAATTCTCTAGTGCGCCCCCTGCTGAGTATCCTGGATGGACCGGAGAAACTCCTGTTACTGAGGGAGATCAGGTGAAGAAAACAGTGTTGGTATTTTAATGTTTGCTATAAAGAGAATAGAGTACAGGACTGACATTATATAGAGTAACACACACACACACACACACACACACACACACACACACACACACACACACACACACACACACACACACACACTTTCTACTCTCAATAACAGAGCTAAAGTTTGAATCTTTAGAGTCATAACAAAAGGCGAACACTTCTAAGGAAATAATATATAAGACCAGAAAAGCTGACGTCTGCTTATATCTCTTTCTCCTGTGGTGACTTCAGAATGCTTGTTCCTAAGGAGGATCTTCAGCAGTTTAACGACCAGGTCAAGCTCTTCGAGGAGGAAGCCTACGACATATTAAAGACACGCTCTCGTGAGTAATAAAATACCGACTCCGTACCGATTCATACTCAGCCCGTCAACACGGTTGTGTTCACACGATTGGATGCTGCAAAATACACGTAGCTCTTAAGCTAACAGCTTTTTCTTGCAGGACGATCTTCCCCTCTGCGCTCTCCCAAGGCAGGCCACGCCCCCAAGCGCCACCTCATCACACCTGTACCAGGTGAGACCAAGAATCAGATTAGTATCATACATGCGTGATCTGTCGGACTCTTGCTTCACCGTATATGTGTGTGTATTTGTGTGCGTCTCAGACCAGCAAGGTGGCTTCGAGCTCCAGGCGGCCGAGGACGTGGAGAGACAGAACCGGCTGCTGGAGCAGTTACGGCGTCTTCGCACGTCTCTGGCACAAGATAAGACGGAGGAACCTACCCGAGTGTCCTTCACTCCTCTGATGGATATCCCCGTAGACTCGTGTTCTCACCCAGAATCCTTCAAACCTCCTAGATCGTCTCCTAAAATCCCAAACTGGCTACTGACTCAAGACTCGTACTCTCCACCTACCACGCCCGGCGAGCTCACACCACATCCGGAAAACACCACCTTGAGAAGGGGGAGGTCCCCGTTTCGAAACGGACACTCGGAAAGCAAAGCTGATAAAAAAGAAAGAGCAGGACAGGATGTTTTCTTCACCGTCGTAAACACCCCTCGTCACAGAAGGCCCCTACTCTCTCAGGTTTTTGCTCCACTTAGGAGAACACAGAGCTCTGCAGCGCCCTCTGTGGGACAAGGCGAGGAAACCCAGGCTCATGAGCGCCATTGTGATCAGGAGTACAAACTCCAAACCGTCTGCATCAGCAAAACCAAGCGTTCTCTGGGTGAGCAAATCTCTGCTGTTTGTTCAGATAGGAAGAAACTACTGCATGACACAGTGTTAGGGTAAACCACCTTTAAGCTGTCCTGAAGGGTTTCATACCCCTTACACTCTCACACACACACAATCTCTTACACACTCTCACACACACACACAATCTCTTACACACTCTTACACACTCTCTTACACGCTCTCACACACTCTTACACACTCTCACACACACACAATCTCTTACACACTTTCACACGCTCTTACACACTCTCACAAACTCTTACACACTCTCACAAACTCTTACACACTCTCACACACTCTTACACACTTTCACAAACTCTCACAATCTCTTACACACTCTCTCACACGCTCTTACACTCTCTCACACGCTCTTACACACTCTCACACGCTCGTACACACTCTCACACGCTCTTACACACTCTTACACGCTCTTACACACTCTCTTACACACTCTCACAAACTCTTACACACTCTCACAAACTCTCACAATCTCTTACACACTCTTACACACTCACACACGCTCTTACACACTCTCACACAATCTCTTACACACTCTCTCACTATCTCTTACACACTCTCACACGCTCTTACACACTCTCACACACACACTCTCACACACTCTCTTACACTCACACACACTCTTACACACTCACACTCTCTTACACACTCACATTCTCTTACACACTCACACTCTCTTACACACTCTTACACTCTCACACACCCTGACACACTCCTACACACTTACACTCTCTCACACTCTCTTACACACTCTCACACACTTACACTCTCACACACACTCTTACACACTCACACATACTCTCACACACTTATACTCTCACACACACTCTTACACTCACACACTTATACTCTCACACACACTCTTACACACTCACACATACTCTCACACACTTATACTCTCACACACACTCTTACACACTCACACATACTCTTATACACTCTCACACACTTACACTTTCACACACACTCTTACACACTTATACTCTCACACACACTTACACACGCTCACACACTTATACTCTCACACACACTCTTACACTCTCACACACCCTGACACACTCCTACACACTTACACTCTCTCACACACTCTTACACACTCACACATACTCTTATACACTCTCACACACTTACACTCTCACACACACTCTTACACACTTATACTCTCACACATACTCTCACACACTTACACTCTCACACACACTCTTACACACTTATACTCTCACACACACTTACACACGCTCACACACTTATACTCTCACACACACTCTTACACTCTCACACACCTTGACACACTCCTACACACTTACACTCTCTCACACTCTCTTACACACTCTCACACACTTTTACACACTCTCTTACACACTTTCACATACTCTCACACTCTCACACAAACACTCTTACACACACACACACCCTGACACACTCTTACACACCCTGACACACTCTTACACACTCATGCACCCGGACACACTCTCACACTCTCTTACACACACACACACACACACACACACACACACACACACACACACACACACACACACACACACACACACACTCTAACACACTCTTACACACTAACACACTCTTACACACACACTCTAACACACTCTTACACACTCTCACACATTCTGTGGTGTAACCTCGTCCCTGTCTCGTTTGTTTTCTCTCTGAACTGAGCAGGGATCAGTATCTCAGGTGGTGTGGAGTCCAAAGTGCAGCCTGTGGTCAAAATCGAGAAGATATTTCCAGGAGGCGCTGCGTCTACTAACAACATGCTGAAGGTACACAACATACTTTAAATAATGGCTTATTCACCAAAAAAGCGTGACACGTTGTGTTTATTCTGATAAATCACTGAACAAGTTTTAAGGAGACATTTTATAAGGAATAAACCACACAGGAGCAGTGTGATGACACAGTTACTGATACACTCACAAGGTTGATTATTTCCTTATAAACGTGTTATTCCTCTGACATACCGTATGACATCATGTTAATAAATAAATAAATAAATAAATACAAGAGGAATAAACGATATAACACTTTATCACTTGATCCAATTTATCACACCACCCTGTCATTGATTATTTTCCCATAACAACAAAGCATGCTGTGATTTATTAGTGATTTATTTATGATGTCATTTAATCTCTCACTATCTGCTATCTGTCTGTCTGTATGTGTCTCTCTCTGTTTCTCTTTCTCTCAGGCTGGCTTTGAGCTGGTGTCAGTAGACGGCATATCGCTGCAGGGCATCACGCATCAGGATGCAGTGGAAATCATTCGCCAAGCTTTCAGCAACAAACACACCGACCCCATGGAGCTGGTGGTGAAGGTTCCTAAACACTCCTGACACATTGATCCTGCTTTAAATATCACAGGACTATTAACTGCTGAATTGCTCGACATGCAAGACACATCATCGCACCTAACGACACCCATCATGTCTCCCATGGTGATGTTATACAGACCTCAGGAATGGATTTAGCTCAAAAAAACTCACACACTGTATATTTGATCCTTTTATCAAAACCTTTGTAATATATATTACAGTTTAAATGTAAATGTAATACACACATACACAGATTCTACAGACATGGGGGGCACGGTGGCTCAGTGGTTAGCACGTTCGCCTCACACCTCCAGGGTTGGGGGTTCGATTCCGGCCTCTGCCTTGTGTGTGTGGAGTTTGCATGTTCTCCCTGTGCCTCGGGGGTTTCCTCCGGGTACTCCGGTTTCCTCCCCCGGTCCGTTGACATGCATGGTAGGTTGATTGGCACCCCGTCCAGGGTGTATCCTGCCTTGATGCCCGATGACGCTCCCCGTGACCCGAGAAGTTTGGATAAGCGGTAGAAGATGAGTGAGTGAGTGAATGAAAGTTTAAGTCTACAGAATTCTGAATGCTCGATCTGAGGTCGATGTGTTTACAGCTTAGTGCCGCTAGAGGGAGCTGCTGCACTCCATCCACCATCACAATAGGTCTATTTCTCTCTCTCTCTCTCTCTCTCTCTCTCTCTCTCTCTCTCTCTCTCTCTCTCTCTCTCTCTCTCTCTCCCCTGTGTATTGTGACGAATAAAAAACATTCCTTTCATTACTTTATCTTTTATTTGGAAGTCACTGTGCTATTTATTTCAGGAAGTGCAGATTCAGTTTAACTCCGAGATCTTTTCACTGCCTCTGTGTGTGTGTGTGTGTGTGTGTGTGTGTGTGTGTGTGAGCAGATGTTTGTGATAGCAGTGTTTGTGTAGAATTGTATGTGTAGACAGTGTGTACCCGGCCTCATTGTAGTGAACTTGTTAAACAAGTCTGTTCTGTACAGTAGAAGCTCACACACACCCATACATTTGTGCGCGCGCGCGCGCACACACACACACACACACACACACACACACACACACACACACACAGTAAGTAACTTGTTTTATTAGTAAACACAGTATTATTTGACATGTAATTAGAGCTGCGTACTAACTGACACCCAAACAAAAACATCTTGAAAATCAAAACCCAGCACTAACACTGGTTACCATAGTAACCTGACAAGTACGCACTTTTAGTCCGTACTCTCGCCACGATTGATCACGTGACCTACAACAGGCCAGTCTGATCACTCTCTAATCGATTAGCTCGCAGTTCTTTAACCAATCAGATCTGAGGCCTCGCGTTGAAATGAATACTTTAAAAAAAAGTTTAGATATCTACCTCTTTCTTTTCTTTTGTTATTCTTCTATTTTTCTCTCTTCTCCTTTGTTCCCCCCCATTGTACACTTTCACCTTGGCTTTTATTCTTTCTTTTGTCTCATCCCCCTTTCCCTTCTCCCCCCCCCTCCCCCTACCTTTTTCACTCGTTACCTGATCTATAATTAATCACGGGGCTACAGAGAGAGGACAGGTGTGGCGAGTGATTGATTAGACTTGAGCCAATCACATGGCAGCATTATGCCCGAGTCCCACCTCCTGCTGGACCAATGAGGAGCGAGCTGACTTCCGCCCGCTGGGTTTGCTGGACACAAAGTAAACACGGCTTCCTGTCCTAAAGGGATTTACAGTGTCCTGCAGGAACAAGCAGTTTATGATCAGTAGGTTTTAGTAAAGTATAAATGACTAGTTTATTTATTGCCCAGAGTTTGTTGGAGGCAGTTTTAAGGCGGAGAACCACAGGACGAAGCTGTAAAGTCTGAGTAAGTGTCATGTCACACAGTCTGTGTTTAACTTTATTACACTGTGTAACACTTTATACAGCCGGGAATCTTTAGATCTTTATTAAACACACAAACTACAAACTCAGGATCGTTCTTTTACTCTGTTTATTTGTTTATTTACTAACGCGCGTGCACTTGGTAGTGTGTGTGTCTCTGTCTCTCTCTGTTTCTCTGTCTCTGTTTCTCTGTCTCTGTCTCTCTGTCTCTGTCTCTCTGTCTCTGTTTCTCTGTCTCTGTTTCTCTGTCTGTGTCTCTGTCTCTGTGTCT
>NC_062525.1:2748378-2750878 GCF_022655615.1 Tachysurus fulvidraco
TCCTCCGATTCTGTCTTTTCTTCTGTCAAGAAGGAGGTGACCGAAACAAAGAAGGAGACGGAGACGGAGAAGGAGGAGAAGACCGAAACAGAAGAATCTTCTTTTGTCTCCTCCTCCTCCATCACCTTCTCTGTCTCCTTCACCTCTTCATTCTCCTCTGTTTCCTACCATCTCCATCTCAGGCTTTGTCTCCCTCTGGGGTTTCATTAACCGTATTGAAGTGTACAGTGTTCTTCTGAGCCTGTCCAATCACAGTAACCGCTCCCATGACAACACAAAAATGATAAAAGCTCACATGCACACTGGGGAGGGAGGGAGAAAGAGATGGATGGATGGATGGATGGATGGATGGATGGGCATTGAAAGTGTGACAGAAGGAGAGGGAGAGACAAGGAGCAAGAGGCGCACACACACACACAGAGAGAGAGAGAGAGAGTGAGAGAGAGAGAGAGAGAGAGAGAGATGTGCATTGAAAGCATGACCGAAGGAGAGAGAGAGAGAGAGAGAGAGAGAGAGCGAGAGAGAGATTGAGAGATTAGAGATGTGAGTGACATGGAAGGAACGAAAGAGAGGAGAGAGAAGAAGAGAGTAGAGAGAGGAGAAGAGAGAGAGAAAAGAGAGGAAGAGAGAGAGAGAGAGAGAGAGAGAGAGAGAGAGAGCGAGAGACACAGACAGATGTGAATAAGGAAGGGAGAGAAACCGTCTCAGAACGAGAACATGTGGAAAGATTTGAGAACAAGTTATTTAACAGATAAAGTGTGTGTGTGTGTGTGTGTGAGAGAGAGAGAGAGAGAGAGAGAGAGAGAGAGGTATGTTATTAGGTGCTGCTGATCTGCTGCTTATCTATTAGGTGCTCTTCCTGACATGTGAGGAGTGTGTAGAGTCCAACATGGAGGATAAACCTCCTGCAGCTCATCATCATCATCGAGAGAGAGAGAGAGAGAGATGGACTTTTAAACATCTCTTTAATTACCAAAGATTAAAAAAACATACATAAAACAAAATCAGGACAATGTAGAGTAATAAATCTGTAAAAAGAGAATATATGAGGAAATACAAGAGGGACACGATCAAATCCAACCTGAAGCTCATCCAGTAATAAATCAGTAAAAATAAGATCAATGTGAAGACATGAAGACATCCACATACTGAACGGTGCTCGTGTCCACAGTCAGCCACAACGTAGGTTATTCATCAGAAGCATTTGGAGTGGATTTTGTTCTCTGAACATTTATAAAAGTTCTTACGGAGTCCAACAGGAAGGCCGTCTGTTCCTGTTGTTGGACCTGGAGAGGGTTCAGTGACCACAACGGTCACTTCATCATCGATCAGCTCCACTTCCAGTCCGGAATCCTTCTTCTCTGATGTTACAACATGGAACTTCCCTGTAGAAAGATCACTTCTGCATGGTTCCTCTGAGTTTTCAGCAGTGTAGAGCAAAAAAATCCACCACCAGTCTACTAGGGTTGCAAAGTGGCGGAAAGTTTCCGGTAAATTTCCACGGGAACTTTAATCTGGGGAATTTTGGGAATATTCCAAATTGAAAACTTTACAGGAAAGTTTATTAGGTATTAAGTTTAGGTATTGGGTACAATTAAGAATGTAGAATAAAGTAATGAGGAATAAGGCATTAATATGTGCTTAATAAGCACTAATAAACAGCCAATATTCTATCTAGATTCATGTTAATAAGCAACTAGTTAAATGACCCTAAAATAAAGTGTTACTGTACCTGCAGGGGGTTTGACCTCAATGGCCTTCCAGTAAGCAGTGTGCTGCTGTGTGCAAGTGACCGAGGAACTCAGGGTACAGATTCAACTTAAACTGCATTAAATCTTGTTGTTTTAAACTAAATTATGCTGCAAGATTTTTTTAAAACTACATTTAAGTTCCTTGTTATAGACAACTCGGCATTTTTATTTTTTTTTAATTCCCAGTTTATTCCCATGGAAAATTTCGAGCCTTGAAAATTCCCGGAAATTTGCAACCCTACAGTCTACACATCACCACCGAGTCAGACCTCACCAATGAGTCAGACCTCACCACCGAGTCAGAGGTCGAAACGTTTGTCCCAAATCTTCACATTTAAAACTCCAGAGATTTTGAATCACAGTAACTCTTTGGTGATGGTGTTGTTAAAATCACAGTAACTCTCTGCTGATGGTGTTGTTAAAATCACAGTAACTCTTTGGTGATGGTGTTGTTAAAATCACAGTAACTCTCTGCTGATGGTGTTGTTAAAATCACAGTAACTCTTTGGTGATGGTGTTGTTAAAATCACAGTAACTCTTTGGTGATGGTGTTGTTAAAATCACAGTAACTCTTTGGTCATGGTGTTGTTAAAATCACAGTAACTCTTTGGTCATGGTGTTGTTAAAATCACAGTAACTCTTTGGTCATGGTGTTGTTAAAATCACAGTAACTCTTTGGTCATGGTGTTGTTAAAATCACAGTAACTCTTTGGTGATGGTGTTGTTAAAATCAAAAGGCAGAAGAGTGA
>NC_062525.1:2755878-2760878 GCF_022655615.1 Tachysurus fulvidraco
TGAGATCAGTGCGTGTGGTCAGTGCGTGTGGTCAGTGCGTGTGGTCAGTACAAGTGATCAGTATATGAGATCAGTGCGTGTGGTCAGTGCGTGTGGTCAGTGCGTGTGATCAGTACGTGTGAACAGTATATGAGATCAGTGCGTGTGATCAGTGCGTGTGATCAGTACATGTGATCAGTACGTGTGATCAGTACTTGAGATCAGTACGTGTGATCAGTACGTGTGAGCACTACAGGTGATCAGTACGTGTGATCAGTACGTGTGATCAGTACGTGTGATCAGTACAGGTGATCAGTATATGAGATCAGTGCGTGTGGTCAGTGCGTGTGATCAGTACAGGTGACCAGTACAGGAGATCAGTACGTGTGAGCACTACAGGTGATCAGTACATGAGATCAGTACGTGTGAGCACTACATGAGATCAGTACGTGTGATCAGTACGTGTGATCAGTACGTGTGATCAGTACATGAGATCAGTACGTGTGATCAGTACGTGTGAGCACTACAGGTGAGCACTACAGGTGATCAGTACTTGATTTGATATCTTACTATGTGCAGTCTGTTAGTTTCTTCCTTGATTCCGCTGTCTGGACCTCCAGGGGAAGTTCGTTCCACCACCTCGTTGGAGAACAGAAAAGAGTCTTGTAGTAAACTTCCCTCTTACCCTGAGAGATGGTGGCACCAGTGGAGCAGTGCTGTAGACCTGATGGTGTGAGGTGCAGCGTGTGGAGTGATGAGGGCTTTGGGGTAAGAGGGAGATGGTCCGTGTTTGGCTTTGTAGGCCAGCATCAGTGTTTAAATCTGATGTGTTCAGCTACAGGAGCCAGTGGAGGAACACAGCAGTGTGGTGGTGTGGAGAACTTAGGCAGGTTGAAGACAGGTCTCACAGCTGCATTATGGATCATACGCAGAGCATGAATTGTGTTCATATGTAGACCTGATAGTAGTGTTGAGATGAAAAGAGACTGAACAAGTACCCGAGCAGCCCGTGTGGATAAAAATGGCCGAACCCTTCTAATGTTGTAGAGAAGAAACCAACATGGCCGTGTCACGTCGGCAACACGAGAGGAAAAGGACAGTCGATTGTCTCCATGGTTACCCCAGGGTTTATAACACTGGATTGTGCTGTTTGGAGATGTTGCCTATGTCAGTGTGACGCTGATCTCGGCGCTGTGCTGAACTCTTGTTTGTACCATGGTGAACTTCTGGTCATCTGGTTTGTTCCACAGTAGCAGTGTTATTGAAGTCCACACAGCTCTGTTATTTACTTCAGGATGTCGGGAAGCAGAGGCGTGTGAAAGAGAAGCGATCTGTGTAACAGTGCATACTTTACATCTTACACACACACACACACACACACACACAAATATACACACGGTTTATTATAGTATCTGTCAATACACAAAGCGGATGTTAACCAGGCTGCAGTCTGTTCCAAGATGGAATTCACACACACACCACACACACACACACACACACACACACACACACAAACTAGCGTTTTTATTTTTAGAGTTTAGAAACGACATTATAGACATTTTACAGACTTTCTAACTTCATATTTATTCTCGAGCTTGAGAGGACAGTGGGGAAAGAGGTTACCATGACGACGCTACTGTAAACAAGCCTACACACTGTATACTGTGTCTGAGATTAGGAAAAGTACGAGCCAGAACCTCAGACAACAGGGTAATGACCAAAACCTTCAGGGGTTTATTTATTTTTTTTCATACAACTCTGGTTTTGAGTTCCTGGAACAACAGGAAGTAGAGACAAACGGAGGAAGTGAGGTGCAGTCTGAAGTTTATTACCTGCTGTGGTTCTATACAACAAAAAATCTCTTCTGGGTAAATCTCGTTTGTGGGCGGAGCTATGTTTGAACGCAATTTACGCTTGAACGCATTTTACAAGTAAACAGCGAGATAAGCGTCTGTCAATGTTTACTGTTACTGTGGATTGGGACGTCTGGAGCCGGTCACACCGTCTTTGAGCTACATGTTGTGTCGGTCACCTTTGTGCTCGGGTCTTCATCAGTGAACATGTGGAGACTTCAACAGGAAGGAATTAGTGTGAAGTCTGTAATGAACTCTGACCTGTTAGTTCCTCAGGAGCTCTTGGTTACACAATTCCACTATAGACTGTTGTAGAAAGGACATTATTTACATTTACATCATTTACATTGACATTATTTACATTATTTACATTGACATTATTTACATTATTTATGTTTACATTGTTTACATTGACATTATTTACATTATTTACATTGACATATTTACATTGACATTATTTACATTATTTACATTGACATATTTACATTGACATATTTACATTGACATTATTTACATAATGTACGGTGACCCATACTCAGAATTTGTTCTCTGCATTTAACCCATCCAAAGTGAACACACACGCAGCAGTGAACACACACACACCGTGAACACACACCCGGAGCAGTGGGCAGCCATTTATGCTGCGGCACCCGGGGAGCAGTTGGGGGGGTCGGTGCCTTGCTCAAGGGCACCTCAGTCGTGGCAGGCCCGAGACTCGAACCCACAACCTTCGGGTTATGAGTCAGACTCTCTAACCATTAGGCCACGACTTCCACAACTTTGTTCAAGTTTGTTGGTTGTGTATTTGTGAAACATGCTTTTAACCATCCGGGTTGTTCTGTCAATTGTAATAGGTTCAATTAGTGTATATTTCCAGTTATGGAGGAACACTTCATGGTTAATTGGTCAAAGAAAGAGTGGGAGGAGTTTCCGTCCAATTAGACCCAAAGTAGAGAAGAAAGTAAGAATTTTTAGATGTTAACCTGGCAATTTATGTGAGTTTCTTTATTTCCTTGCATGCATTTGCTGAGTCGGGCTGCCAAACAAAAATTGTCGATATGGGCGGAGAGAGTGTTCAGTGCGCGTGTGTGACATTAGCAGAAAGCGGTTTTAACATCGACACGGAGGATAAAAACAAAGAAAGAAAGAGAAGAAAGGCTTACGATAAGGACAAGAAGTAGGACGTGTTAATATAGGATCAGCTTTCCAGCGCTGGAGAGAACTGAAAGTCTTCGGCGTGAAACGGAGATAAACCTCACGCTACAACACACAGTACTACAGAAACACATCTGTATTACCATAGTGTTACTCATTGTGTTCATTTACTGATAAAAATATACCCTCGGTCAGCCGCCCCAGCAGGTTCTGCCATAATAGTTGTCTGGGTTATACTTGGGTTATACTTGTCTGGTGTATATGTGGGCGGAGCTACCAAAACAGGGATGGGACTCATTTTGGTTAAGGGGCGTGTTTGTTTTGGTGATTTTCAAATGTCAACATTGGCTTGCAAACAACGCAGACCCCACCTTTAATCTACATTTGACTACAGACATTTTGCGAGCTTGTTTATTTCGTTATTAGAGGAAAGACCGTTTGAAGGACCGTAAGCAGTGAGGAAAATGTTTTGATCCCCTGATGATTTTGTACGTTTGCCCACCGACAAAGAAACAAAGATCAGTCTGTAATTTTAATGGTAGGTTGATTTTAACAGTAAGAGACAGAATAACAACAAAAAAAATCCAGAAAAACTCATTTTAAAAAAGTTATAAATTGATTTGCATGTTAATGAGTTAGATAAGTGTTTGACCCCCTATCAATCAGCAAGCTCCTGATCTCAGCTCGTTACCCGTGTAAACGACACCTGTACACAGGAGCAATCAATCAATCAATCAGTCAATCAATCAATCAATCAGATTCCAAACTCTGGCCAAGACCAGAGCTGTGTGAGGATGTCAGGCTGGAATGGGCTACAAGACCACCCTCAAGCAGCCTGTCCATCCTCCTCGGTTTGGGGCTCCATGCAAGATCTCACCTCATGGAGTTTCAGCGTTAATGAGAACGGTGAGGAAACGGCTCAGAACTACGTGTGAGGATCTTGTCAATGACCTCAAGGCAGCTGGGACTAAAGCCACCAAGAAAACAATTTTGAGACCAAATCGGTGCTCTTTGGCATCTCCATGTTTTAGAGATGGATGAATGCCGACTATGACCCCAAGAACACCATCACCATCATCAAACACAGAGGTGGAAACATTAAGCTTTGGGGTTGTTTTTCTGCTAAGTGGACAGGACAAGTTCACCGCATCAAGAGAACCTCTGTCCCTCAGCCAGGGCATTGAAAATGGGTCATGGATGAATATTGCAACATGACGACGACCCAGAACACACGGCCAAGGCAACGAAGGAGCGGCTCGAGAAGAAGCACGTTAAGGTCCTGAAGTGGTCTAGAAGGTCCCCAGACTAATTCCATGGAAAATCTGTGGAAGGAGCTGAAGGTACGAGCTTCCGACGTCAACCTCAAAGACTTGGACAGGATCTGCAAGGAAGAGTGGGACAAAATCTCTTCTGAGATTATATTTTGCCATCAAGTAGGAAGTCATGTTGGCGAAGGGGTCGAATACTTATGTCACTCACTGTAGCAATAATCTCTGGAATGGGGAGAAGATTGAAGGACTGTGTTTCACCAGGTCTGTGAACAACTTGGGGACGTTGTTTGTTTGAACCTACGGAAAGGTGATTCGTTTTATTTTATTTGTCTCCTTGAGAGTGAAGAAGCCATTTGAGGTTTTTCGTGCTATGTAAGCCTACAACGTGTGTTTTAGTGTGTGTGTGTGTGTGTGTGTGTGTGTGTTGGTAGGTACATTTACAGTGTGTTTCCTCTACTTCCTGTCCAGGTCTGTACGAGCTGCTGTCACTGTTACCGTCTCAGCTCCAGATGTATGTAAAGAGTTCAGACGATCGCTCGTTTCTCCACACCATGTTCAGCTCCCGGAGCCTGCACTCGCTCGTCAAGGTGAGGGGTGTGTGTGTGTGTGTGTGTGTGTGTGTGTGTGTGTGTGTGTGTGTGAGAATAGTAAAATAAGGATAGAATATTGATCTTGTGATAAATTCAGTTACAGTCTTTGAGATTAAATAATGTAAAGGGATTATTTAAAAGTAAAATAATGT
>NC_062525.1:2768378-2773378 GCF_022655615.1 Tachysurus fulvidraco
CACGTCTTTACTGAAGTGTGCCGTGTGACGCAGTTCCACGTCTGTCCACTGGGTGGCAGTAAAGAGTTACTAACTCCAGCACCGGCAGTGCGACCGATCGTTCGTATGTTCATTCGCGGTGTGATGAGAAGTTAGCCTGAGATGAAGGAACGGGTCGATGAGTGAATGCTGTCAAGTGTGTATGTGTGTGTGAACTCATGTTCTTCTGTTCTTCTCTCCCAGCTGTCTGAAGAGCTCCAGATGAAGCCTCTGAGTGCAGACATCACCGAGCTGCTGAAGCTGCTCTCCAAACCTCATGTGAAGGTAAAGAGTGTCCCAGGAACCCTTTCTGTGTCTCCCACGGCCCATGGCTTGTCCGGCTCCTCCATACTTCTCCTTCGCACTCTTCTCCCTTTAAATTCTCCTCCTCACAATCTTTTCCTTCTCATCCTGCTCCTTTTCTCCTCCTCCATCATCTTCTCCTCCTCCTCCTCCTGTTCCTCAGGGAAACCTAAAGTGTGAGCAGATGTCCACCGTGGGTCTGAATGGCGTCTCTGTGCGTTACAGTAACCATATCGCTCTCAGTTACGACTGGAAACCATCTATTTGCTGAGAGCAGACATAAATCAGATCCCTTGACCTCCCCTTTAACAGCGTCTTTATGATTCACACGTGCGGAAACACATTTCAGTCACGTCTCACTAATCCTGACAGCGACAAAAGCAGCAGTGACCGTTTCCTCATTCCGAACGTTTAGCTCGTGTGTTTATATCGCAGAGGGTATTCGAGCAATCACACACACACACACACACACACACACACACAAGCTCTGACCAGTAATAAGATCATAGTGTTAGGAGTTACGCTGAGGTCGGCACACGGAGCAGCATGCAGCCGTCGCTCTTCTTAATGTTCTCCGTTACCGTAGCGACTGATGGAAGCTCAGGAGGGTTTTAATGTCAGAGGTCAAGTTCTGTTTGGTCAAAATGACCTTGTGGAGTCTTGGGGGATTAAAACAAAGCTCCAGGGTTCATTTACAACAACATCAACTTCACTTCTTCATTCGTATCTGCATTTGTCTATGTGGTAGGAGACGGGGATGAGGGGATGTGGGCACTGGGGATGTGGTAGCCTAGTGGTTAAGGTGTCAGGCTACCAATCAGAAGGTTGTGAGTTCGATTCCTACGTCCACCAAGCCACCACTGACCAAGGCCCTTAACCCTCAATTTTTCAGTTGTATAAAAATGAGATAAAAATCTAAATCGCTCTGGATATAAGGGCGTCTGCTAAATGCTGTAAATGTCTAGCGGATTAGCTAAGCACGCTAACTCTACTAGCTACAAACTAATTGTGTTTATGTTCCTCAATTCAACCGACATACACATTTGAACAATTCAACAAGCTTTTTTCGTGTGTGTGTGTGTGTGTGTGTGTGTGTGTGTGTGTGTGTGTGTATGTATGTGTGTATATATATTTATTTTCTATCCCCCAGAGGTGATGCTAAAATCTCCATTACCATTAGCTTGAATTTTAGCCAGTTGCTAATTATTAGAGTCCATGCTAGTCTAATGAGAAAAACTCTGAAATAAAGCTAGGTATAAATGAAGTCAGCAAGCGGCAGCATACTGAAGTGTGTCGTACCGAGGCAGCGTGGATCATCCGTACCGATCGATACACACACACACACACCGTCTATTATGCTATGGCGCTAACTACAGGGCGTAGACGATGAGACGGTGGCCATCAGACACTTTTCAGACATGTTTTCCGAACAGTACTTTCTCAGGTCTCGGTGAGATTGTAACGCGTTAATAACGAGGACGCGCCGGAGGAACACCCGATCGCAAGATAACGACGTAACGCGTAAGGACGCACACAAGATCAAACTTAAGCCCTGCAGTCATGTCCTCACCGCTGTGGAATATCTGTGGCGACTCCAGAAGCGATGAAAAATGTTCGGTTTGCCGTGTAGGTTCAAAAGAAATCTCATGTGGAGGAAAACTTGGCCAAAGGTTTTAATACGACGAACCTGAACCTGAACCCGCCACTCAAACATAAACCCATCGGAACTGTTTATTTTATCCTCCTCAGGCTTATTGGACAATGTTTATCTGCACCATGAGGGTCTCTTTAAATATCCTAACGCACATAGTGTTTTAAAAAGCAGGATAATTATTCATCGTAAAATGAATATATATTTTTTTTTGTTATTTATTTATTTATTTATTTATTTATTTATTTATTTGATTATCTCCAATTATAACAACGTTAGACGTAATTACTGTGTAATAACAATATAAGCAACAAAACCAACATCTGTGGCATTACTTTGTCTGGAGGAGGTGAAGAGTGAGAGTCAGCAGAGCTTACGTCAGGTCTGTAATGACTGAAGATCGCCATCGTTACCGTACAGATAACTGGGGTTTGTTTACTGTCGGTCGAGTCCCTGTTTATTGTAGCTACGAGATCTGGGATTAGTTCTCTGGATTACAGCCTCGTAGCTCCGGATTAGACCTGACGAAGCAGCAGTGAGTGAGTGAGTGAGTGAAGTTCACACGGAGAACACGTCCTTCTGCTGATTCCCTTTTTCTTTATAAACGTATAAATCCTCTGCCGCGTTGTCTTTGGAGTAGAGAAGCAGGCTGCATGTCTGTCACTCGGTTATTATAGTAGAGCTCCAAATCTGTGTTGGTGCTCGTGTGTGACACACACACACACACACACACACACACACACACACACACAGAGGGAGTGTTGATGTGTGTGTGTCCCATTAGCAGAGAGAGAGACAGATATATAGAGGTAGAGAGAGTCAGATGGACAAGGACGGAGAGAGACAGGCATGGAGACAGACAGGTATATAGAGGTAGAGAGAGTCAGATGGACATGTATATAGAGGTTGAGAGACAGAAACAGATGTATAGAGCTAGAGAGAGAGAGAGACAGATATATAGAGCTAGAGAGAGAGACAGACAGATATATAGAGCTAGAGAGAGAGACAGACAGATATATAGAGCTAGAGAGAGAGACAGACAGATATATAGAGCTAGAGAGAGAGGCAGACCGATATATAGAGCTAGAGAGAGAGACAGACCGATATATAGAGCTAGAGAGAGAGACAGACAGATATATAGAGCTAGAGAGAGAGACAGACCGATATATAGAGCTAGAGAGAGACAGACAGATATATAGAGCTAGAGAGAGAGACAGACAGATATATAGAGCTAGAGAGAGAGACAGACAGATATATAGAGCTAGAGAGAGAGACAGACAGATATATAGAGCTAGAGAGACAGAAACAGGTGTATAGAGCTAGAGAGAGACAGACAGATAGAGTTATAGAGAGACAGATGGATAAGGAGGGAGAGAGACCGGCACAGAGACAAACAGATAGGGAGACAATGATAGACAGAGAGGAAGAAACAGAAAGAGGAGGAGAGAGAGAGAGACAGATAAAGGGATAGAGAGACACATTAGCATCACACACGCTCTTAAACATTTTCACTAAAAGCTATAAAGCACCGACACCGGAGACTAGAGACATAAACCTCTTCTTACTGTAACACTGCAAAAAATCAAGTTTTATTTCCTTCCTTCATTTACATAAATCACCGTTACCATAGTAACACCAGTTGTGCCCCAGATGACCTCCTACAGCCTCCTACTCACACTATGCCCTCTGTACCCCAGGGCCCAGTGCGTTAATGTCGGACGTTCGTGTTGTGTTGTTTAACCAAACGCCAGCACTTTTCACTGACAGGAAGTAAACACCGTTTCCTAGTCGACGGCGAATGACGCGCGTAACTGGCCGGCGCTAGCTTTAGCTCATTTCGATCTGAGTGTCGTCGGCCATCCTGACGTTTCGGTCTTGTTGCCTGGTAGCTCCGCCCCCTTCCTCTACATGAGCAAATCTGCAAGTGTCCAACGTTCCACAGCTGAATAACTGAAGCGTCCTCCGGGTCGTTAAAGTGCACTTCTTCTGGTGTGAACACACCGCTCACTGTAGAACAGTGCGCTAGTGCGAGGTTTACGACGCGGCTAATATTTGTCGGTAATTAAAAAAAAACAACAACCTCGTTTTTATCTACTATTTAGTCATCAGTGGTTCCTTCATCAGCTCGTGTCGGAATTAAATCATCGGCATGGCAACGATACACGATACCATATACGGACACGCGATACGTTCACGTGCAGCGTCCGACGCGAACGAGCCGTTACTATAGAAACGATAAGGTATCTGAAGGAGGGGGTTAATTTAAGGGTGTCATGTCTGACCAATCAGGACCCAGCCCTGGACAGCACTGTGGTGTGTGGAGCGACATCCTGGACAGCAGGACGAGACGAGCGATTGTGGTTATTTTTCTGTACGATGGTTCGCTTGTTCTCTGTGGAAAGCGGGCTGGAGGTCGGAGGAGAGACGGAGGAGAGACGGAGGAGAGACGGAGGAGAGACGGAGGAGAGACGGAGGAGAGACGGAGGAATGTTAATGGTGTTAATAACAAAGATGAAATTTCACACACTCCTGAGTTAATATTGCGAGAGTTGGAGTCGACGGTGCCTCTGCTTTCCACCTCGGAGTGACTTTCTCTCTTTTTTCTTTCTTTCTTTCTTTCTTGTTGTCTCAATCTCACGTCACGAAACAGACGACTTACCCACAGCCTCGTCTTTTTTTTTTTTTTTTTTTTTTTTTTTTTTTTAAATCTGTGGCTCGTCGCCGGAATGCGTTTTTATCATGGAAACGAGAGGAAGCGGAGAGGAGGAGAGAGGAAAAGAAAACGTTTCCAGCAGCACCTGACACACACATCATCCTTAAAGAGGCCGAATAATCAACCTCCAAATTTCATCTTTCCTTTACTTCATTTTTCTTCTTCTTCTTCACTCCTCCATTTCTCACGCTTAGCACGCGTGAAGTATTGAAGACGACCGAGAACTTCATAATCTCTCGTCTTTCCTCTGGGGATCCGCTCGGATTCACCGCCGCCGCCGTCTGGGGGGGGGGTGATGGGAGAGACAAAAAAATA
>NC_062525.1:2778378-2805878 GCF_022655615.1 Tachysurus fulvidraco
CACTCCTGAACACTCCTGAACACTCCTGAACACTCCTGAACACTCCTGTACACTCCTGAACACTCCTGTACACTCCTCTACTCTCCTGTACACATCTGTACACTCCTGTACAATCCTGCACACTCCTGTACACACCTGTACACTCCTCTACTCTCCTGTACACTCCTCTACTCTCCTGGACACTCCTGGACACTCCTGTACACACCTGTACACACCTGGACACTCCTGTACACTCCTCTACTCTCCTGTACAATCCTGTACACACCTGGACACTCCTGTACACACCTGGACACTCCTGTACACTCCTCTACTCTCCTGTACACACCTGGACACTCCTGTACACACCTGGACACTCCTGTACTCTCCTGTACAATCCTGTACACTCCTGCACACACCTGGACACTCCTGTACTCTCCTGTACAATCCTGTACACTCCTGCACACACCTGGACACTCCTGGACACACCTGCACACTCCTGCACACTCCTTTACATACCTTTACACTCCTGGACACACCTGTACTCTCCTGGACACCCCTGGACACACCTGTACTCTCCTGGACACACCTGGACACCCCTGTACACTCCTTCACACCCCTGGACACACCCTGGACACACCCCTGGACACACCCCTGGACACACCTGCACACTCCTTTACATACCTTTACACTCCTGTACATGCCTTTACACTCCTGTACTCTCCTGCACACTCCTGCACACTCCTGCACACTCCTGGACACACCTGGACACACCTGGACACACATGCACACTCCTGCACACTCCTCCACACTCCTGCACACACCTGTACACTGTAGTACTTTATATCTGTTTATTAAGTTATTAAAGAGAAACACGTTACAGATTAAGAGCCAGACACAGCACTCCTCTCTCTCTCTCTCTCTCTCTCTCTCTCTCTCTCTCTCTCTCTCTCTCTCTCTCTCTCTCTCTCGCTCGCTCCCCCTCTTTTTATTACAGTTAACTTAAAAAGCCAGTTATTGTTTTTATTTGAAGAACCAAAGTGTGTCCAAAATTTTATTTTAAAAATAAAATTTTTAAATATTTTACAAAAATTGTATTAAAAACTGTTGGATTCTGATTGGTCAAAGTTGATTTGTAACTATAGAAACAGTGAGGTTAACGTTATTGTTAATATTGCTTATCTAATAATCGCTGTTATAATAATAATAATCTAATGTTAGCCTCATCGTTTCTATAGTAACAGCATTTTCACGTGAACTTGATACTTCATATAACTGGAATAAAATAAAGTCTGGTAAAAGATGCCGTGGGTTTTTTTTTCTGTCAGGAGATTTTACTTAATGTGTAAAGAGTTTTCAGTCTCACTACTTTCTGAAGTCTTCATGATACAGAAAGTTTTTTTTTCGCTCACGTTTGTCTTGTTAACGTAAGAACAGAGAACAAATTCAATTAAAAGACATTTAATTGTTGTGGTATAAAAAAAAAAATAACTCCACCTGTTATAGGGAAATGGTTGCAGCTCTAAAAGTATATATATTTTTTTCAGAATGTTGATTATAAACCGATCATTTTCCTGTAACGGTTTTTAATTTTTACGCACGGTGATGATCCCCACCCGACTTCCGAGCCGTAACCGTATGTCTCCTGCCGGCGAATCGTCTCTCCTCTGAGTCCCACACGCTCATTGTCCGCCAGTCTGCTGTGTAATGACCGCACGGACGGACCATTAGTTATGGGAGTAGCTGCAGTTTGCGTCGTGAGCGAAGCCTCGTCTCCCAGAAATCGTGCACTTATTTTAAAAACCCTTCCCAGCTGCCAATACAAAAAGGTATGCGAGAGCAGTGATTAGACATCATGGTTAAATTTGGAATTCTGTCTGGTTGTCTGCGGTAAATCGTTCAGAAATATTTCCTTGTTTCTGCTATGTAAAGCCTTGGTATTTTTAAAGTAAACGTGATCCCTAAATAACGAATCAAATCTGTATAAATAATTTGTTTAATGACTACAGGTTTAGGGTTTCCGTACGGAACGACGCTTACTGCAATTAGCCATTTATAGCCTATTTATAGACAATCAGAAAGGAATTAAAAACAAATTAATCTAATAAAGTATTACACCAAAACAGGGCTGGTTTCTGATTGGTCGAAATTTTCTAGAATAGCCACTCGGGTATTATCACACATTTGCGGGTTGTCGTTTCCATAGTAACCACTCGTACGCGGGGACTATCTGTGAATCGTCTTTTCCTGTTACAGATTTCGGAAACTTGCACCGGAGACTCCTTCGTTTAATGTTAAATAAGCGTCACCTACTAGAGAACTCCATTAAAGTAAGCGATGAAGTTGATGACCTGCTCTGTATTTTAAAGTTTCGCCGTTTTTAAAGGTACCGTCGTGGTTCCTTACTTTTTATTTTCCTTCCCGGTGTCATGTTCTGCACAGATCCTTGCCTTCAGGTCTCCTTTTCTTAAGTTTCCCAATAACGCTTTGTTAACTCCTCATCAACCAATTAGGCCTGATTTCACAGAGCATCGTATTCCTCGCGGACGGCGTTCCCGATTCAGGTGAAATCCATGCGGCGTCGGCGGACCAGGTTTCAACAGACGGACGACAGCCAGAACAAGAATTATGACTTTTGGGGGAAAATAAAAGGCTTTCAAGCTTAAACGTTATCCCGAAACCCGGAGTAAACTTCAGACGTTCTGAAATGTAATGCTTCACATTGTTCTAATTTCCCTTCGAGACCGGTTGTTGATGACACTAAGCTTTGTTAAAGGCTGTTCTCGATTATTTCTACAGACTGCGTGTGTAACTCCACACTTTAGTACATGATGTGTTGGCTAATGGATTGAATGCTATGTAATAGGTTCATAATCGTTGGACGAGGGAATAGAAAGGTCGCGGTTGTGCTCTGGGTTTTGTGTCATGTGGGTTTCAAATTAGTGTGAAATCAGACCTCGCTGTTAAAGCTGGTCTTCTCTTCATAGCCTATAGATCGTTCAGTGGATGGATTGTTCTTCTGAATTGAATTTGAATATATATATTTATACCACGCTTTATTTTATATACCCTTCTGAAGGTGGGGCACGGTGGATTAGTGGTTAGCATGTTTGCCTCACACCTCCAGGGTTGGAGGTTCGATTCCCGCCTCCACCTTGTGTGTGTGGAGTTTGCATGTTCTCCCCGTGCCTCGGTGGTTTCCTCCGGGTACTCCGGTTTCCTCCCCCGGTCCAAAGACATGCATGGTAGGTTGATTGGCATCTCTGGAAAATTGTCCGTAGTGTGTGAGTGTGTGAGTGAATGAGAGTGTGTGTGTGCCCTGCGATGGGTTGGCACTCCATCCAGGGTGTATCCTGCCTCGATGCCCGATGACGCCCGAGATAGGCACAGGCTCCCCGTGACCCGAGAAGTTCGGATAAGCGGTAGAAGACGAATGAATGAGTGAACTTCTGACAGTTCTGAATTTTCTGACATTTGAATATAAAGTTTTAAGGTTTCATTGTTTGTTTTTTTGCTGTACGTCTGTAAGCATTCCCGGTGGTATTTAGTTTTACTCTAGACTACGAGCAGATCCGGTTTCGTTTCACTTGCTGTATTCCCTTTAGTGTTAAAGCCACTTATTGCTTTTGCAGTTATTAAAAAAAATGCATAGGTTTGTCATGTCTTCACATCCTAGTGTAAAGTCTTTAAGGTTGTACGTAAAGCCTCATATATGCAGTAAACTCCAGACATAAATCCAAGTCAATCCACGGTTTTCATGACCGCTTGGTCGGACTTTTTACATGTCGTCGATCACGTAAATTAAAGGCTCAGATCTTTCTATTATTTCCTGATTATTCCTTCCTTCCTCTTCCTGACCTGGAATTCCACAAACTCCCAGATTCCTGAGTTTCCGTGTTCTTCTGTATAACATTACAGGCAATTTAGGTGGTACCAGGACACGCACACTTGCACACACACACACCTGCAGGCCTGCACACTGAGCTCTTTGTGTAGTGAAGTGTGTGGTTGTCCTGGGAAGGCGGTTCCTGATGTTGTTACAGGAATAGGAGATGACATGTGAAAGTGCTGTTTTCTTGGTCGGGTAATTGCAACGAAAACAGACTTAACAAACACTTAAAGGCAGCTATACTACAGATGGGCCTTTTTGGTGAAACCGTCGATAATTTATTCATGCACACACACTTAAGCTACTTGGTATAAGCTGACAGTATAAAGGATCAGGCACTCGCACCGTACGCAGTTCCACAACATATGTTTCAGTTCATGCAGAGGGCAGGCGGACAGACACACTCACGGACCTGTCTGTGGCGCAGAGGAAACACTGTTAAGTATGTTTTCACAGCGAGTGCATAATGAGGGTGTCTGGCCTTATAGGCTGTATTACAGGAGACATGAGAGATGAAATGGAGCTTTTTTATCCCAGACCTCTGCTTCCTTCTTCCTCTCATTCCCATTCATTCTCATCTGTTTAGGGCTCATTCTCAGCTTCAGCACTTATGACAAGCAGTTTTCTTTTATTTAACCTTAATGCCTGTTATTGATTAATCAAATGGACCAAAGGGTTAAAGCAAGACGGTGTGTTGTGTATTATTTTTTTTGAGGGGGGTGGGGGGGGTGTGGCTCAACTGGTGAAGGCTCTGGTTTGTTGATCAGAGGATCGGGGTTCAAGGCCCAGCACAGCCTAAGCTGCCACTGCTGGGCCCTTGAGCAAGGCCCTCAACCCTCCCTGCTCCAGGGGCGCTGTATCATAGCTGCCCCTGCACTCTGACCCCAACCTCCTCAGTTGGGGTATGTGAAGAAAAAAATTCCACTGTGCTGTAATGTATATGCGGCGATAATAAAGGCTTAGGCGCCCTATTCTTATGAGCACTGATTTATCTAAAGTAACAGAACGCTACAAAAGAAGTGTGGACGATTTTTTTTTAATCATCGTAACTCCGCTCTTCTTTTGTTGTCCTTTATGTGATTCTGTGTGACCCTACGGAAGTGTGAAGCTTTCTTCTGTCTATCCCCAAAAAACTGTACAATCCATCAGTTAGTCTCAGAGCCATGTTCAATTCCAATGCACTTAACCACAAATCTCCCTTTTAATCCATGTTGAATCTTGTTACTTAAACTCAAAATGTCAAGTCTTGACTAATCCACAGATCCTCTTCAAGTCACATTAAATGTCTGGTCTCAAGTCCCTTAATCTCAAGTCACTCATTCTCAATTCAATGGAAAGTCACTTGTCAATTCAACTTCAGGTTACTTATCTTCAAGTCCATGTTAAGTCTCAAATGATTCATTCTCAAGTCACTTATCCTCAAACCCAACCCAAGTCAAGTCACGTGTCTCTTAACTTCGCCACATCAAGTCTCAAGTGATTTATTCTCAAGTTCATGTCGAGTCTGGTTACTTTACCATCCAGTCCATGTTGAGTCAGAGGTCTCTGAGCCACATCAAGTCTGGTGTCATGTCTCAAGTCACTATTTCTGGAGTGGCTTATCCTCAAGTCCATGTCAAATGTTATATAATTTAACTTCAGGTCGTTCAGATGGAGTCTCGGGTTAATGTTAAGTCCACGTGGACGCTCAAGTTACTCTTGCTGTCTGAAGCCACTTACCCTCAAGTCCACATTGAATCTTATTTAAACTCCGATCCATGCTCAAGTCATTTGACCTCAAGGCTACGTCAAGATTCATGATTTCTGTTCCCTGTTCATAAGTTTGTGTTGAGTCACTTGTCACCTATTGTCTAGTTCTTGTAGTGAGTATACCCACTATACCCACTTACACTCAATCACATACCCTAAATTCCACGTCATGCATCAAATCCCTCTGTGAGCTCCTGGTTATAATTGTAGTAGAAACAAGATAAATAGTGATGATCACCTTTTATTTTATCTCTCTTACCTACACCCATGTGTAACACCAAGGCAGGAAATATAATGGATTCATGTCCGTTTTGGGTTTGGCTTGTGCAAGGCCATCGGTTTGGGCTAGTAATGCGAATCACACTCGCCGTCTCTCTACGCTCTGTACAGATCGAGGGTTGTATTTTTGGCAGCCGCTGCAATAACAGACATAAGCATTTATGCGCTGGCGTGTGCGCACATGGCCCTGATCACCGCTGCAACTGGCCGCTGAGGATCACCTTACTGATGAGTAATTTGGGCCGCCACGGCCTTTGATTCCGCCTGATTTTCTCCTTCTCTCTCCAGCACCCATTCTGTTTCAGTGCTTTCTCTTTTTTTCCCCTTTTCTCTCTCTCTATCTCTCTGTTACTCTCTTTCCATTAAGTTCCACTGCGATCCATGTCCCATTTGTAGAGATCCCAAAATAAATGCTTGACGTTTGTGCCAACTCAAGGCAAAGCATCACTTCCCTCCCAATCTATGTGCATGTAATCGTTAAATACCACCCCGCGTGACTGCTTTGGTTCGTTAGCCTAGCGTAGTGTAGCATAGCACGCTCATCAGCGCTTGTGATTGGAGGCCATCCATCATGTCTGAGGCAGCGTGGCGGTCAGGGAATAGACGCCTCTGCTCGGCCCTGAGCACATTCAACACGCTCGTAAACTTGTTAACAGATTAAAGGTGCGGTGAGGTGACTTGTGAGTTCTACTCGCGCCCCCATGTGGGACTCGGCTGTTAATCACAGAGACGATTCGGAAGCATTCGGTACTAAATGTAGCAGCTGTATATGTCTGCTTTCTGAGTTTTAATACCGCAGCTAATTATCAAATATAATCCCTGGTAGGCAATAGAGCTGGATTTTACAGAGCAGATGCTGTTCTCAAACTTTTATGCAGCCATCTGTTTAGTAGAACTCGAGATCAGAACCTCGTCTTGCGCCGGAGATTTCTTTTCCCCACTTCATAGATGCTTTTGGTAGAGTTTTGCCATCTTGTTTATTTATTACAGCCATTAGATCCGTCTATTCCTGAGCCCAAACCTGTTCCACAGTTCACATTTGAATGCTTTGTCTTATATAAACAGTCCGTGTTTCGGTAACGTCGCAGGTTTTATTTTACTTTTAACTTTGAGGTTTCTCTTAAGCCTGTTTAATTCGAGTTACCACTCACTTAGAGAAATAATATCCTATTAATGACTTTAACATCTGTAATTTCGGTGGGTAGAGTCGATCGAAAATACAACCCCCCACCCTCCAAACCCACCATTCAAAAAAAACATAATTCCTCCTTAACGTCATAATTTTTTTAGACCCCGATTTCCAACCTATAATCAAACAAACATGCTAGTAATCTGTCAGCAATTTTCGGTGATTCGGATAAAAAAAAAAAAACGTGGCTCAGATTTGCATCTCACGGACAAACGAAACACAACCTTTGTTCAGAATGATTGATTATTACATTTTCAAGTGATCCATTACGTTTTAATAGTAACGAAAGGATTCGTAAGATATCGTTTCAAGCTTTTCCTTAAAGCTCTACACGTTTCTTTTTTTACTTGCTCATAAAATCAGTCCGGGGCTGACGTGACTATTTCTGGGTTTTATCTCCGGTCGATTTTGTGTGACACTTTGCTGTGGTTGTGTGTTAGACTGAAATCACACTGACTAACTTTACCGCTAGTTAACGCTAGTAAACCAGCTCCCACTTACCAGCAAACAAAAATAATTCAGACTCGATCCTCTCTTGTAGTAAACAGATGGAGAAGATTGAGTTTAGGCTTTAGTTTATTTTGTTATACTTTATACTTTCATTACTTTTTGTATGTTTAAATCAGCTTAAAGTTGTTGCACACGGGTAAACGAGTGATCTCATGCCATCTCTGTTAGTAACATTAAGTCTTGTTTTGTCTTCAGTTCATCTGTAATGTCAATCTTTTATTTTTTGTTGTTTTCTGCATATTAAAATGAAGAAAAATTCAAACCATTTCTTATTCTGGGAATGTTATATTTATAGTTACATTTAGCGCATTTAATCTGCTTTAGATATTTATTTTCCAGTTCCATCATCCTAAAGAATCACCTCTGCAGTCAGCAAACCTCTGTTTGTTTTTTCCCTTCCTTTTTTCCCCCCTCTCTACTTGCTTTACTCGGTCTGCTTTTCTTCATCTTTCTCTAATGATGACCTCATTGACGCCGGCTGACAGTCCTGTCGCTTCTCGAGGCTACTGACCAATCATCCTCTTTCCACCAAGGACCCCAGGGTCACTTAATTGGCCCATTTATTTGATTAGGACAAACGGTTTGTAGACATCAAGCAGGCTGCGCTTTCGATCAGAGAGGCAGCGTTTAACTCCTAGCGAAGGACCTTGAGGAAATGCACTTATCCTCATCAAAATGACATTACTAAATCATTAGAGGCAGCACACCAAAACAGTGATGTCAGCCGGCTAGTGATACAGTGCAGAAACCCTCGGTGTGTGTGGATACAATTCAGACAATATTGTTTTAATCAGAAACCCGCTATTGAATTGCGCTCATCCTCTATATGACTGACTCACCGATTCACGCTCACCCACAGAGCTGTTTGGAACCATAGCAACCTCATCTCGCGTCATGGATTCTTTAAGAGAAAACAGATTTGGTGATGTTGAAGGACAGGAAGAAAGATGATGATCATCTGCATCTAGAAGAGTTTGAGCTGTGCTTGTCCGGGGTTTACGTAAGGAGTGAAAAGTTTTAGGACGCGTTATTAGAGTAAAACAATCACCACGGTGTCAAAACGGTGTTTCATTCTTTATCCGTTTTTAGTTACATTTAGCGTTTTGGGATATCTGAGAGTTCCTGTTATCTACTGTTGTTCTGCCTGAACAGTCAGATTATAACAAACTTAGGGGCACAGTTGCTTAGTGGTTAGCACGTTTGCCTCACACCTCCAGTGTTGGGGGTTCGATTCCCACCTCTGCCTTGTGTGTGGAGTTTGTATGTTCTCCCCGTGCCTCGGGGGTTTCCTCCGGTTTCCTCCCACGGTCCAAAGACATGCATGGTAGGTTGATTGGCATCTCTGGAAAATTGTCTGTAGTGTGTGAGTGAATGAGATTGTGTGAGTGTGCCCTGCGATGGGTTGGCACTCCGTCCAGGGTGTATCCTGCCTCGATGCCCGATGACGCCTGAGATAGGCACAGGCTCCCCGTGACCCGAGAAGTTCGGATAAGTGGTAGAGAATGAATGAATAAATCAATTTACAATATTAGATGAAGTCTGTACTATACTGTAATTGGACCGAATGCAGTCTGCCAGTCTGCCAACTCTGATTTCCGTAACCTGATTTCCGTAACCTGATCTTATTAGTGTGTACAAATCAAATATATATATATAATTAAAATGTCATGGTGTCATTTAAAGGGGATGTGTTTAATGTGTTTTATTCAATGAATTGTGTTTGAACAGGGAGCCACCATTAAAAAAGACGAAAAAACCGGAGCAGTCACCATCGCTCGTATCATGAAGGGAGGAGCAGCAGACAGAAGTGGTGAGTTTTGTCTTCTTATACTGACTCCATCGAACAGTACATAAGTATACATGGTACACCAGAGATACAGTGGCAATTCACTGATTGGTTCTACATTTACCGCAGTTTGTTGGGTTTTTTTCTTTGTGTGTTTGTATTTTTTTTAACGGAGCTGTGTGACCGTCTCCTTCCCCTGGCCTCCTTCAACTGGCCTCCTCTCTCACCCAGCCTCTGTCTTCCTCTTAACTTTTGCCCAACTCATGCTTCATCCAGTCACACAGTCCTGTTGCCCTCTACCAGTCTTTTTCTACTCCCTCCTGTGTAAGTGGTGTTTCACTCAGTTCCCTTCTTTGTCACCTTCTCCCAGGTCTAGTCTCATGGGTTCAGTCACCTCTGCCCGTTTTGACCCTGCACAGTCTTCAGGATCTTTTGCCCACTATCCCTCACCCAGTCTCTTTCGCTCAGTTGCATTAATCCAGTCTGCTTAGCATTTGTCCAGTTTCCTTTGCCTAGTCTCTTCTGCTTACTTCCTTCTGCCCACTCTGTTTTTCCCAATCTCCTTTCCCTGGTCTTCTGTTCCCAACAGGTCTCCAACTCTACCAAGCATCCTTTGGCCAGTTAACTTTGCCAGGTCTCCTCTGCCAGGTCCCATCCACCCATAAACCTTTGCCAGGTCTCCTCTGCCAGGTCCCTTCCACCCATAAACCTTTGCCAGGTTAACTCTGTCAGGTCTCCTCTGCCGGGTCCCATCCATCCATAATGCTTTGCCCGGTCTCCTCTGCCAGGTCTCCTCTGCCAGGTTCCTTAACCCATAATCCTTTGCCTGGTTACCTCTGCCAGGTCTCCTCTGCCAGGTCCCTTAACCCATAATCCTTTGCCTGGTTACCTCTGCCAGGTCTCCTCTGCCAGGTCCCTTGACCCATAATCCTTTGCCCGGTTACCTCTGCCAGGTCAACTGTGCCAGGTCCATTGATCCATAATTCTTTGCCTGGTTACCTCTGCCAGGTCAACTGTGCAAGGTCCCTTGACCCATAATCCTTTGCCCGGTTACCTCTGCCAGGTCCCTTGACCCATAATCCTTTGCCTGGTTACCTCTGCCAGGTCTCCTCTGCCAGGTCCCTTGACCCATAATCCTTTGCCTGGTTACCTCTGCCAGGTCCCTTAACCTATAACCCTTTGCCTGGTTACCTCTGCCAGGTCTCCTCTGCCAAGTCCCTTAACCTATAATCCTTTGCCTGGTTACCTCTGCCAGGTCAACTCTTCCGGGTCCCTTCCACCCAGAATCCTCTGCTCAGGCTTTACCAACCAGTCGCCTTTGATCTCTTGCCTTCACCAAGTCTCTTTTGTCCAGTCTCTTTCTCTCTTGCCTTTTTTTCTATTGCCTTTGTGCAGCCTCCTTCACTTTTTAAAGAGATGTTTTGGTTTTTATGAATGATCATTTCTTACATTTACATCAGCAAATTAACACTGGAGTGCAGTTTCCTCACTAGAAGAGACTCAAAGTCTTAGGATAGTTGGAATATTCGAGATAAAGGAGTAGAAAGTAGAAAAGACCAAATCCTTTTGATCTTGATCTATGTTGCCAAAATAAGAATATTAGAGCAGTGGATGCTAATTCTGACATGTTTGTGTAGCGTTTATCGATTAAAAACCTACGTTGGCATCTCTTCTGCAGGGTTGATCCACATTGGGGACGAGTTGAAGGAGGTCAACGGCATCTCGGTGGAGGACAAGAAACCAGAGGACATCATTAAGATTATGGTGAGTGAGACAGAGAAGTGTGTGTGCAGGATTGCTGTGTGTTTTTAATTGATGGTGAGATGATACTTTTTGGTTTGATCTGCAGATCCAGTCCGAGGGTGCCATTACGTTTAAAGTGGTACCAGGTCCAGAGGCTGAGGGTCCAGCTAGTGAGCCCAAGGTAACTTAGCAACACAATAAGAAACACAACAAAATACACAATGTCACATTTTCTAAGTGCACATGATCATCTTATTCTCTTTCTCTCTCTCTCTCTAGATGTATATAAAGGCGTTGTTTGATTATGACCCAGACAATGACAATGCGATTCCCTGTAAAGAGGCAGGTATGGCCTTCAGGAAAGGTGACGTTCTTCGGGTCATGTCTCAGGAGGATCCTACATGGTGGCAGGCCAAAATTGAGGGCGGAGCCAACCCTCGTGCCGGACTCATTCCCTCCAAACACTTCCAGGAGAGGTGACTGTATATCCATCCATCACACACCCCGTACCCACCCCCTCGTCTTTAACTCTCTCGTTCCCCAACGTTCTTTCTTTCTTCACCATTTTCTTTTTAGTGACATGTTTATTTCTTTCTTTCCTGTGCTCTCGTTCTGTTACGTATGCGAGGTCTCAGCCTCTTTGCCAGAATACTTTGGATTTCTGTGGCTGTCTGGCTCGGGATGAGGAATGACACAAAATGATAGCGGTGCTTTGATCCACCTTGGATACTTTGTGCATGGAAAATCATACATCAGTGATCAGCTGTGTACAAAGTGGATCTATGGGGGGGTGTGGGTGTGTCCGTGTGTCCCATGTGAAAGCCAAAACACTACTGAGCAGTCATGTTGTTTGAGAAAGACAGCAAAATGGAGATGGATTTTAGTGTGTGTGTGTGTGTGTGTGTGTGTCTGTGTGTGTCTGTGTGTGTCTGTGTGTGTCTGTGTGTGTGTGTGTGTGTGTGTGTGTGTGTGTGTGTGTGTGTGTGTGTGTGTGTGTGTGTGTGTGTGTCTTGGTTGTTGGATGTGAATGAATGACACGACACAATTTAATCTCACAAAACATCAACAGTTCTCTTACATTATAGCAGCTATATGTTACACTCTGTCCCAAACCTGCTTTTATTCATTTATTTTAAAATTCAAATAAAAATCTTTTTCTCTGGCTGCTACACAGTACACTTTTTTTCTTCTCTCTCT
Source organism: Tachysurus fulvidraco (assembly GCF_022655615.1). Taxonomy (NCBI): domain Eukaryota; kingdom Metazoa; phylum Chordata; class Actinopteri; order Siluriformes; family Bagridae; genus Tachysurus; species Tachysurus fulvidraco. Next base: position 2,790,697 of record NC_062525.1, read on the forward strand.
CTCTCTCTCTCTCTCTCTCTCTCTCTCTCTCTCTCTCTCTCTCTCTCTCTGTCTCTCTCTCTCTCTCTGTTAGGAGGCTTGCTCTTTGTCAGCCTTCATCCAACACCCAACCTCAGAAGATCTCTCGGAAACCATGTAAGTGTACAATCACTCACTCACTCACTCACACACTCACACACACACACACACACACACACACTCACACTCACACTCACATGCGTGTGCACACACACACACACACACACAATCAACTAAGAAGTGATGGTGGTAAATGTCTCATTAATGCTTTTTCATGTAACTTTATTCGTTTTGCTGGAGTTTCTGGAGTCACACGTTAATCCTGATCGTTAGGCTCGGGGTGTGAGATGGTGAAGGCTAGCTGGTGGAGAAGTGTAGACGTTTTAGTGAACTCACACACACACACACACACACACACACACACACACACACACACACACACACACACACACACAACTGTTAGTGTATCACTCTTGTGTTGTGTGTTTCTCCTGACAAGCACATGGCAGCACTTACTGTTCACTGTCTCTTTCCCATACACACACACACACACACACACACACACACACACACAACACTTACACTCTCCTCTCTCTCTCTCTCTCTCTCTCTACATGCTTCTTTCATGCATCCAGACACACACTCCCGGATCTGCCATGAACTTGGCACTCATTCGATACCTCCACCTTCATTTTTTTTCTCTCTCTCTCTCCCTCTCTCTCTCTCGATTCTTCCATCTCATGCTCCAGACAACTTCCCTGAGAAACAGATGACATGGCTGCCATCGAGGCGTTAGGATTGATGAGTTTTCCAGGACCACCCCGAGGTGCGATTAAGGACGTCGTCGTCTTCACGTTGTCGTGGGTTTGCTTCCAAACCGCTCGCGTAAAATCGTTTTATTTTTATGATCGATCCGGCTCACGACGAGGCAGGACGCCGGTCCGAGCAGCCAGAGGTTAGAGACGGGATGTCGATCGAATAAGCCACGCCCACTTTTTTTAAAAACGAAGGACGACTTAACTGGCTTTTGACTGACAACAGGAAATGATGGAGGGTTTTGGGGGTTTTTTTGGAAACGTTTGTTTATATATATTTATTTAATTATTTCTGTAATGTCTGTACAGTTTTCTGCCGATTTGTCTTTGCACTGAGGGTGGAGCTTCAAGGGTGGAGATTTCAGCAGTGCTGTGGTTTAAAGTTGTTTAATGCCAGCTCTCTACTACTAGTGTCACTTTCTCTGCGTTTCTTCATGACTAACTGCTCTGATGGTTACTGATCATACTCTCATCTCTCTCTCTCTCTCTCTCTCTGTCTCTCTCTCTCTCTCTCTAATCAGACCCTGTTTGGGTTTTCTCTCTCACTTTTTCTCATTTTCCTTCTCTTCCTCTTTATCTCTGCGTCTGAGCGCCAGCGAAGCTGTTTTCACTTGAAACTGTCATCCCTCTGTACAGGACGTCCACAGGCTCACGTGTGAAACCCGGCGGTAGTTAAAGCACTTACTGGGGCTTTGAGTTACACTCCGTCTCTGACACGCCGGTGTAAACGTAGGATGGGAAGCAGTTGCCGTTATCGCCATGTATTTGGTCCTCTGATTCTATGTGACAGTTGTTTTAACTGTGTGTGTGTGTGTGTGTGTGTGAAAGGAAAGATGTGGGTTACATGAAGAGTTTTGATTTGAGCTTATTTTGTGAAATTGGGAACACATGACTGTGAGGAAGCATTTAAAGTGGCTCCAAATGTTCCACTGTCATTGAAACGATTCAACACACACACACACACACACACACACACACACACACACACACACACACACACACACACACACACACACACACTCAACTAAAAATCAGTCGGAATCTCCTCCTTGCCAACTAACTTAGCAGATTAAAGGTGTCCGGGTTACCATGGCAACCTCTACTCTCCGGCACATTCGTGTTTCTCCTCAGTCATAAATGTAGCTCATCGTGTACAAAATAGATTCCCACGTGTCATGTGGGCGTGTCCTAAACCACGCCCTGTTCTAAAATCTCCACCTGCCGTATTTAATCAGCCCACGACATCATGATTTGGTTCGGTTTGCCCCAGAATATAAACACAGCAGTTGTGTGACTGAACCATCCTGACCCTGACCACACACACACACACACACACACACACACACACACACAGATGTACACACACTTGAGCAAAAACTGTCTCTTTCTCTTACACACACAACAGAAAAGTGCTATTGCAAAAGAAAAACACAACCGTATCTACTTCCAACATGGCGCCCAGTCTAATATGGCCGACATTTCGGCTCCCCCCTGATGGATTCCCCAGGTATCAGAGCTTTATTCCCATCTGCACCCTAAATTCTTTCCTTGTTAGTGTCTAATTTTTCTATCGCAGCATGTGTGAGAACTTGACTGGACAAGGACGTGTATAAATGATGTAGCTGTTGAGTCCTGAAACGGTATAAAAGCGATTGTCTTTTACACCTCACCTCGGGGTTTAGTTTGCCGTCATGGCTGTCGCTCGGCGAGTGGTCTGTGCTGTAAAAGTGTGCCGTTATCCAGCGATCGTGTGTATCATCGCATTGTGAGTCATACACCAGAGCAAGGTGTTGGACGTAAATGCCCGCTGCTTCACTCTGGCTCTTTATTACAGCCTATAAACTGAATATTAGGCTCATTGTGTCATGTCTGTCATGTGTCCATGGGAGTTTTATGGTCTTGCCTGTTTGGCTCCATCTCTGCAGTTGTATGTTCTAAAGCAGTTTTGTCGTATTTATTGCTGTAAAAATCACCTTCGATATTCTGCCACGGAATTTACTCACGTCATGCGTTGTGGTTTAATTGGATTATTCAGCTAAAGTCATCAGCAGTCGTAGTGGAGAGCTGAGCTGAAGGTCGCTGTTGGGCTCACGTAGTCTAATGAGCTGTAGGTGAAAGAAAAAGTGACCGGAGACAGAAACAGGCAGGAAAATACAGGAAGACACACACACATTATATATATATATATATATATACACACACACACACACACACATTATATATATACACACAAACACACACACACACACCACAAAAAAGTAGTAGCAGCCTGTAATTTTCATCATAGGTACACGTTAACTATGAGAGACAGAATAGGGGAAAGAATCCAGGAAATCACATTCATACTGTATAAATCTGTACATACTGTATACACACACACACGCACACAAACACGCGCACGCGCGCACACACACATACACGCACACACATACACGCACACACATACACGCACACAAACACGCGCACGAGCGCGCGCACACACACATACACACACGCACACGAGCACGCGCGCCCACACACATACACGCACACACATACACGCACACACATACACGCACACAAACACGAGCACGCGCACACACACATACACACGCGCACAAACACGCGCACGCGCGCACACACATACACGCACACAAACACGCACACACGCGCACGCGCGCACACACATACACGCACACACACAAATACTGTACATACATACACACACGCACACACGTACATGCACACACATACACGCACACGCACACACGCACACACTTACACGCACATGCACACACACGCACACACACATACACATACACACATACTTACATACACACACACACACACACACGCATACACACATACATACACCCACACACATACACACACATACACACATACATACATACACACACACACACACACACACACACACACACACACATACATACATACATACATACATATACCCACACACACATACACACGTGCACAACCTTCAAGAAGAGTACTAAGTTAAAAAAAAACAATAAACCAGCTACACAGAGGTGACAGTGACGCACGGCGGTAATTGATTCCCTAAACTGTTCTCGGTGACAGTGACAATCTGTGACATCTGAGTAATCCTGTGGGCATCACGGACACAGATGCTGTCGCTGCCCTCTGCAAAGACTGACCGATCTCCAGCATCTTCACACGGTTATTTAAAGATCTGAGCTTTCTCCTCTTCACGTCTATCGACTTGTGTGTGAGAACAGAGAGGAAAGTGATTTATTCCTCAACATATAACAATTCTGTCATTGTCATTCTGTAATAAAACGATAATAACTTGATGACGGTTCAGAATAATGAAGCACCCAGAGGAACAACCCCTAAACACTCCTTTCCCTCACCTTCATATTTATTCTTTTATTTTGTTTTATTATTGTAGCGCATCATGTAACGTCACAACACTTAGCCGGACTGAGGAAACCCTTACAGCACCGAGATTGTTCTGCACCGCTCTTTTGCTCTCCTCTCGTAGCTTCTGTCTAAATCCAAACATTTTCATCGGAGCTGATAAATGTTCCGACCGTGACGGTAAAGATCTGTTTCAGATCCGAAGCCGTGCGCCGGACAGAAACGCGTGTATCGCTGTAATGAGAGAAGGCTGTTCTGTAGATACTCTGAAGAACAGAATGACTGAAAGCCAAACAGGCAATTTTGCACTCATTCCTCATATTCTAGTCATAAACGAGTGTAGTTTATGGTTTTCCTGTGTGCTGCCAGTGTGCTGAGCCTAAATAGCCCTTTGTATAAGTTAGACGCATGACTGTTAAAGGAATTGGGTGAGTTCCACGCCGATGTGGTGGCGGTCCGACCGGCTCTTGTTGTGGTCATTTTCAGAGCCCGATCTCTTCCTTCTGCTTTCCGTCATTACAGTGTCACTCACAGAGCCTTTTCATCACAACACTTACTGCTCACACATACACACGACCGTCACGTCATGCGCCCTTGAGCTCCGAAGCGTCCAAAGCACAACCGTGTGTGTCCTTTCTACTTTTTTTTTTTTTAATCCAGATCTGTTTTTTTTTACATTTACCTCTAAGAAAATTTCCACCAAATTGCCTCTTTTTTTTTTTTTTTTTTTTTTTTTTTTTTTTTTTTTTTTTCCCCAGCACTTTTCACTTTTACCGCTTTTGCATGCGGTTTGATCGACACAGCAAACGATGAATCACACCACATCATTGCACGCTACTTCATGCTGAACATCTTCTCGGGTCTCCTACGTGTTCCTACAGGAACATTTGCTTACAATAGCAAAGACTGATCGTTTTTCAATCGTGTATCGCTTATGGAAAGTCTTTACCAAAAGCCATAAAGTAACAATTAGCTACTTTCCAAATTGGTGTACTTTAAAAAAAAAATACAATAAAACAGCAGGGATGTTAATATATTTTATTCACTTTAAGGTGCATGATTTTCCTATTATTACAAAAGTTCCACTTTAAGTAAACCTAGTGAAAGTTGCACTTCTTATGAAGTACTTAAAGGTGGGGTCTACGATGTTTGAAAGCCAATGTTGACATTTGAAATCACCAAAACAAACACGCCCCTAACCCAAACGGGTCCCACCCCTGTATCGATAGCTCCGCCCACACATACATACGTAACCCGGGCGACTAACGGACAGAAACGTGTCTTTATCATAGCTGAAGGGAAGAACAATACGATTGTAGATAAACAAACAAGCAAAAATGCCACACAAGCATAATCATGTAAAGGACAAAGGCATATATTAGTTCTGTGTAACAAAGCAAAACCAACGTTACTCACCTATCGAGAAGGAAAAAAGCGCCTCGGTGTCTTAAGTAAAGTCGGCCACATATTCACAGGTCGGAGTTTCCCCGAGTCGATAACTCCTGAGCTAAACGCTGTTACTACACAAAACGCGGTTGTAGCTGCCTCTCTACATTACTACGATAGAAAAGAGGTGTTATTTGTGTAGTAACAGCGTTTAGCTCAGGAGTTATTGACTCGGGAAACTCCAACCTGTGAATATGTGGCCAACTTCCTGCTCCTTCAGTTCTCTCCAGCGCTGGAAAGCTGATCCTATATTAACACGTCCTACTTCTTGTCCTTATCGTAAGTCTTTCTTCTCTTTCTTTCTTTTTTTTTATCCTCCATGTCCATGTTAAAATCACTTTCTGCTAATGTCACACATGCGCACTGAACACTCTCTCTGCCCATATTGACAAGCCCCACCCCTTTCTGCTCATTGGCTACATTTTTTGTTTGATTTTTGTTTATTATTCGGCCCGACTCAGTTTTCTGAAGGATTTCTCAAAAATCGAAGACCCCGCCTTTAATTTGTAATTATGTGACGCAGAGAAGCGAACACCATCCAAACAGAGCTTTCTTCATTTCTCTGATCTAGAATTGACCGTGTACCTCATCGATGCTGCCCAGGTTTTTTTTTTTTCCTCTTCATACCCTGATTGGCCCAGTCGCTGTTCTGCTCCTTCTCTACCTTAGAGCTCGGTGTGTTTGTATAGGCTTGTGTTGTCTGTGAGGTCATACCAGAAATCGTCATATGTAGTGTGCCCAGAGTTTATAAATACCACCGTACTGTTCAATCTGCCAAGCTCAATCAGCTGCGGTCATCCTGTAGGGGTCAAACCTCTTCACCGCTTCCATCCCCTCCCTTTTCCTCCTTTCTGCCTTTTCATTACCAGCGTCCTGACCTCAGCTTCGGCTAGCCCGAGAGCAAGGTCTTTGTTTCGTTCTGCCACGCTCAACACACTTCGGGTAACAGGAGAGGTTTTGTGGGGGGAAAAACACGCACCCCTTTAAACAAAACTCCTCTTCAGCAGGCCTGCCAGCTCCCTGCTAATGTCATTTAAGCCTGGTGTGCTCATAGCCATGCTGTCGTGAACCGAGCAGATGTTTTCTATGCGCTGCTCAGGTTTCAGCTGGTGGGATGAACGGGGGGTGTTTGGGTGCTAGGGACACCGCTCCTTTTCCCCTGTGCTCTCATCTCTCTGAACTTTTGCTCAGGTCTCTCATCACAGCTTGCACCTGTATGTGTATATAGAGTGGGGTGGGAGGGGTGTGTACATGGCGGATGGAAGCTGACATTTCAACCAGTTCCTAAACAGAAGATTGAGGCAACATGTGGAGACCATATTTCTACATTTGCAGATCAAGTGATCAAAGAACATGATGCAATTCTACAGGTTTCCAAATTCTAGGAAGCAGCTTTTATTTGTCACTTATACATTATAAGCACAGTGACGTTCTTTTGTTCACAGGTTCTAGATTAGGGTGTTGGGGTCAGAGTTGAGGATCCACCACGATTATGTTCGGATATGGTAGCCTAGTGGTTAAGGTGTTGGACTTCTGATTAGAAGGTTGTGAATTTGAATCCCAGGTCTACCAAGCTGCCTATGTTGGGCCCCTGAGCAAGGCCCTTAATCGTCAATTGCTCAGTTGACGTGACATATGGCTAAGTATGGTGACCCATACTCAGAATTTGTTCTCTGCATTTGACCCATCCAAAGTGCGCACACACACACACACACAGCAGTACACACATACACACACACACCATGAACACACACCCGGAGCAGTGGGCAGCCATTTATGCTGCGTTGCCCGGGGAGCAGTCAGGGGGTTCGGTGCTTTGCTCAAGGGCACCTCAGTCGTAGCTGGCCCGAGACTCGAACCCACAGCCTTAGGGTTACGAGTCAGACTCTCTAACCATTAGGCCACGATCTATGATATGGCACACCTGAGGCAGAAAAAGTTAAGGGCCTTGCTTAGGAACTCAACAGTTGTTGCTTGACGGTGCCGGGGATTGAAGCCCTGACCTTCCAAATAACAACCAGAGCCTTAACCGTTAGAAAAAAAAACGGTAGTGATGGTTTTCCTTTTAGTAAAAAAGTTTTACTTTACTCAAAATTTATGACCCCTACCACCTACATTGCATCTAAAATTCAAGCCAAACCAAAGCTCGGGTCTTAGGACGTTATAACTAGGTTTATGAACAGTTCTAAGTCAGTATTAAGTATCCCTTACTGTACGGTACTTCCTGTTTTTGTAAAACATCTCAAGGTTATACACCTAGTGGCTCAACCCCTTGCTATGTGGTATAAGTTACATGACAGTGTAAATAGTGTGCAAATTTGACCTGCAGCTGAAGCCACTTTCAAACACGAGTTGGTTTATGAAGGTAGGTTTGGTCTTCTTGCTCTTCCGAAGCCTTTCTGTCGCTTTAAAATGGGAACTATTTTAACAGACAACGCTTAAAGGGATTTCGATTCCGCATCTAGGTCTAGTTGAAATCAGATCTTCCTTATTGGTGATCCAGAGAGAACAAGATGTCAACCCCCCACCCCCCGTCTATAGCCGACTCTTGACGTCCTACGCTATTCCTTCTTTTACTCCTTGTCTGGTTATATCAGATCAGGATTAGTGTCCCATGTGATCCATCAACATGAATGTGCCCCAGGAAGCTAAGAGGAAACACTACACCACACCATCGGAGCAAGACGCCTCTCAGAAGCACCTCTTACTGTACAGCTCAAGTCGTTCCACAGCACCTCGTCTCTAAACATCCGGCTGTGACACAGACTCAGAAGCAGGCTCTGACAAAGTGAGGCGGAAAACAAAAGCAGATGAAAACAGTCAGGGAGGAGAAGTAAAGGCTGGAAAAGCCATCAGCCCCCAGACTCCAATTAAGGATGGAGTTATGGAAAAATTGAGCCTGCTGTTTTTTCTTTTTTTTCTTTTTCTTTTTTTGACGAGACATAAAAATGCTTAATTTGAGAACTTATCTCCTCTGCACACAAGAGTCCTCTTAAACAGGTAGAGAGGAACCGAGACTCGCGAGTCTCATGAGGGAAAATAAGTTATGGGTCTTTTTACTGTAGATGCACCAGATCTCTTACATAAGCAGACCGAAGACTTTCTCTAAGGAATTGCTCTTTCCTAAGTATTAAATAATTTAATTGCGGAAAAATAGGGTGTGCTGTTAGCATCGAGTGTTTTATTTCTCTACTTTATTTGCGTACTAGATAGCGATCGTTGTTTTTTTTTTTTTTTTTTCCAGCTTTCTTTGCTTTGTCATCCAAGTCGTTATTTAGAGAACAAAGCAGCCTTAACTACACAAAACCTTTTTAAAGTAAACGAGTAAAAAGCACCGAGTGAGCAGAAGTGACACGAGGTTCTGTGGTGATCTTTATCTTTCCTTTACATTTAGATCTACTTTCATGTTATTTAGTGACGGGTCTCTCGTGTCACGGGCAGTTTCTCACTTATATTTATGGCGTGTGGAAGTTATCCCTTATCCAAAGAGACTTTCAGGCAACTGAACAGTTGAGGGCCCAGAATTTACGAATTTTCACATCGATGGCATTTGGCAGACGTCTTTATCCAGAGGGACTTGCATTTGATACAGCTGAGCAATTCATGGTTAAGGTCCTTGCTCACGGGCCCAGCACTGGCACCTTGGTGGACCTGGGATTCAAACTCACAATCTTCTGATCAGTGATCCAACAAATTAACCACTAAGCTTAGCACTTCTCCAGCAAGTGATAGTTTGATGGTACTGGGGTTTGAGCTTATAAGCTTGTGAGCAGTCGTCTGATGCCTGAAGCACTGAGCCACTGAGTCTCAGACACAGCTAGAAGTTGCCAGGCCTTTTTCCTCTTTATACAGCCGGGGCGGTTTTAGGCCTTTTTTATTGTGGCTTCAGCGCCCCTGTCTGTAATCTCAGCCACCCTAAAACTAAAAATTACGGTAAAATGCAGGACGTGTCGTCGATGGGAAAGAAAATTATTTATCTGTTTGATCCAAGAGCGTTTTTTTTTTTTTTTTTACTTTGCTTTTACGCGCGGACGTCGTAGTCTTTCAAAATTACTTCATCAGCTATCGGCTTTATTTGAACAGAGAAGCACAGGGTCAGTTAGAGCTGGAGGCGTTTATCTATAACGTTAATCGGCGGAAAGCTGCAAAGACGGCAAACAAAAGCAGTTACTATTCTTATTACCAGAGTTGTAGCATAAACAAAATATCAATGCAAACAATCCGTTCGATACTAAATAATAATAACATTTATCGATTTGGTCTTTTTCTTGTGAATATTAGTTTATTAATGACGTCATTCATCGGACACACTGTTTGTAGAGAACGCACACATACATGAACTGATCTGAGTGGAGACTGACATCATTACATCATGCATAAAATTTTGGTGTCCACTTTTGCTATTTTAAATAATACCATAACTTTTGGCTTACTATGTAGTCATATAATATATAATATAAAACTCTTCTTGTTTTAAATTCTCACTGAGGGCTAAAACCCCCTAAAGATGAAACCCTAGAACCGCCCCTGATGTACAGTATATTTAAGTTTCTTCTATACAAAGACATTAACAGTTTACCACACTCGTCAACTGGAAGGCAATGACCGGTAGAGTGTCCTCCAGTTATTTCATTTTTCTGGACATTTAAGTCTTATGTTGTTCAGCTTCATGAGGTGGAAAGTTGTGTCTTTCAGATGTGTCAAACCCTAACCCTAACCCTAGGTTGGAGCGAGATGGAGGTGAACGTCCACAACCCCAATTAACACACACCCAACTGACACTCACCCTACTGGCACGGATCAAACTCAGTTTAAAGAAAATCTGGTGGTGGTGTTAACAAGTGGTGTGTGTTAAACAAGTAAATACGTTCTGACACGACTTGAACCTGCCATTTATTTTTACTCGTGTTAAAAGCAAAACAGTGTAAACATTTGAACCAGGACATGCTTTTGAGTTCTTATTTAGAAATCACTTTATAGAGTTTGATGGAGATCGAACTGCCCAAGGCTTGCATCATTAGCCTCCTTGTTTAAATGACGTAGTTCTGTTGCATTCAGTCTGCTTGGGTGTGTGTAGAATCGATGGTAATCAATATATCAGGTGACCAGATTGAGTAGATTTGGTCTGATCACATGTCTGAAGCTATTTAGCAGCAGTGGTCAGTGGAGGTCAGATAGTGCTCTGGGTTACTGTGAAGAGAGACAGAGTATGTAGGTGTGATCACACATGGCCTTATATGATGGATCGAGCAGGTGGGTGATGAGGAAAATCGGAGTAGCAGTTCTGGCCTTCGTCCTCTTCTATGATCCCACTTGGCGCAGCTCGAAGCATAAACGTACTAATGATCCCAGCTGGCAGCCCAACAACTCTGTCTGTGTGTGTTTCCCTGATGCATTAGCTAACATTCCTGCCTTGACATTCCTTTGTCTGACGAGCTCTGGGATAGGACAGAGAGGAAAAACAAATACCGCTCCATGGCACACGCTGTCTCTTTCTTCGTAGCCAACGGGAGCAGAAGTAACTGAGCTTGTATCGCTTGGGTAGAAAAGCACTTTCCACATATGCACTTCAATGGAAAACGGCTTCTACGGTGTCACTCCCCAGACACCAATTCCTACACAGTACAGCTTGATTCAGAGGTACTGTCCAATACATATTTCAAATAGCTCTGCTAAATACTTGTCGTTTTCCTTTTTTTTTTTAAAAAAATCTGCATCTGTGAATGTGATCTATTTTTCCTCGTCCTGCTGCAGGAAATGGGGTCGCTCATAAATGCAGAATATGGGAAAAGGTCGCTGGGGTTGGGGTACACGTAAAAGGTTGTTGTCCCAGAGGGAAATGGATACAATAATCCTGAATCCAGTTAACATGCACACTCGGGATCAGAGGTTTCTGTACGTGCACTAAATGGGGAGATCTTCCGGAAACCGTTTGATGCTGGGGGTCTCCTTGACGCTCCTCCAGGGGCCTGTCCGCTATCTGTAACGTCTTCCGCAGATGCCTGTAAATGAGGGGGTGCGAGATCCTGAGTGACACATGCTCGAACGTTTGGAGTATCCGTACACCGTACTTCTGTCTCTCTCGGGACAACTGCAGTTGAATTCTGGATTCTGATGTCGACGTATTTTCTCTAACACGAGGTCTGCTGCCACAGGACACCGGTTCATAAACCTTCACAAGTTCACCACATGAGTATTCCATGCTTTATTTACCAAGGCTTCCTCTTTTAACCTTGTTGGGACATGGAAAGGATAAACTGATGCCCCTACAAGGATAAACCACCCTTGCAAGAGTTTCCCTAAAATTCAAACAATGCACAGTCACTTGAATGTGTCCAGGTTTTTTTTGTTTTTTTTTTTCCTTCACCTGGAAAATCTTGTAAGGCCTAAACAAGAGGAAAACTTGCAAATCCATGTTCCTGTGTTGCTTACACAAATTGATACAACATGGGACGAGCAAGAAAAGAAATTAGCCTGTAGTGAGGGACGGGTTCTGTTTCCATATGACAAGAATGAAATCCAGTGTGTCTGTTTTCTGATTATAATCAGACAGGTATGGCTTTACTTAGAGTACACAGTCCCAAAAAAAAAAGCAATTTGGTTTCTTCAGGAGTATAAGTGCATTTCTTTTCTGACTTATTAGGATTAGCAATGCTGTCCTGCTGATTTGACCTGACGCCCTTGATTAAGTGAAAGTGACGTGACATACGGCTAAGTACGGTGACCTGTACTCACAATTCGTTCTATGCATTTAACCCATCCTAAGTACACACACACCGTGAACACACACACACACCCGGAGCAGTGGGCAGCCATTTATGCTGCGGCACCCGGGGAGCGGTCAGGGGGGTTCGGTGCCTTGCTCAAGGGCACCTCAGTCGTGTATTGCCGGCCCGAGACTCGAACCCACAACCTTAGGGTTAGGAATAAGACTCTCTAACCATTAGACCACGACTTAACACGTCTTCGTTTAAAAAAGATGGTATATGGTAACGGTAAATGCAAATACTGTGATATATTTTTTTATAACTCTTGGCATAATTTCTTTCCTCTGGGTCTCTGGACTTAATATTTATAGTGTCTGAGAGCCTCCTTTTTGAGTTCCAACTCGTACACAGGCCGCAGCAGTTCCTTTCGGAAATTTGGGAGGAGCGGTGGCTCCAAGTGTGTACACTATATTTACACTGAATTTAGAGGCTTTATTAAGCTGCTTTTTTCCTTCTCTCGTTGGTAGGGCCGTTTTGATTTGTGAGCTGCTAGTCAGTAATTGTAAGTTCCATTGCGCCAATTAACCAGCCATTAGGCGGAGCGGGTCTGGGAGCCTGGTGTGGACAAGGCTACATATTCCAGCCATTATTCACCATGTTCAGCACCAGGAACTGGAAAACATTGCTCTGTCGATGTCTGTTTTCCATATTTATACCTGTTACTAGAAGTTGAAGCTATTTCGGATGAACTTGCTTTGCCAGGGCGCTTCATGTCATCCTTTGTGATGATTTGTCTTACCAAGATGCATTCTTTTGAGAAAAAGAGAGAAAAAGAAAGCGAGAGAGAGAAATTGGAATTAATGTTCCATAACCATATCCAGAATACAGAAAGATTTTTTCCCCCCATCTCATTCTGGAAATGAATGCATTTCCATCTAATTTAAGGAATGGGAGGTTTGGCGGGAACTTTCTATCCAAGCCTTGATTTATTTCTCCGTGTTGAAACGGAGGGCAGCGTTTCTGGCTCTTCTGGACCAAGACGTCTAGAAGGCTTTAAATGATTTTGAAAGGTTGGATTTATGAAGTCCCTTCAAGTGAAGAGTGGGAATTTGTACTGACTGGCTGCGGCAGAGCACCAACGCACCTGCCCTGAACTGGAGAAACAAAGATTCCTCACGCCAAACCTTGCGGTGCGTCATACATCCCAAACGGCATTATTATGTACTCGAACACACTGTCCTTGCACGTGAGGTAATCAGAAATCTTCAGGGAGGGAATTCGGTCAAACCGGAGGGCCGTGCATCACCCCTGAGATGCTGCAGCACCGCTTTTGGCTCATTAATGCAGATCCTTTTTCCAAAACAGCTTAGGTTTGATTAAATTACTGGTTCAACTGGCACATGCACTGCATCTTACAGGTTAACTTGAGTGAAACGAAAGTCTGTCCAGTGTAATTTTATTCGAAGGCCACATTTATTCATGCACACACACACTTGTACTACCGGGACGGTTTGACTTATGGCGTGTTTCATTTGTTTCCCACCATATCATTAAGTGACCCTATTAAGTGAACAAGCTGTAAGGAGCAGAGGGATCTCTGCAGCGACACATCTGTGCAGCCCCGTAGCCGGCGACTGTGGAAACGATTATAGCGAATAAATCTGATGCTTCTCTCTCACCCCCTTTGCCTCAGTCCATAATTTTTGTGCTCACTTAATCTCTGGTATCTTGCATCATATCCGCGCATCTATCAATCACTTAAGAAAACAAAAGGAAGAAAATCGCACGCTGGAGCGAAAGTGCAGTGATGGATGCAGCAGAGGAATATTAGCTGTCTTCGGTTCGGTGCGGAACTTGCGCTAACTAGCATCTGTCACGGATAAGAAATGGGGCGTCTCGAACGAGGGCTAGGTTTCTGTTTTTCAGGGCAGTCTGTTCTCGTTAAAAAAGAAAATAAAATGGTGCCGAACGCCTCTCCCGGATAATCAGACAGGAAGTTTTTGTGCTGCCGTCGCTGATGACCTTCAGCACATGAAAAGCCATCAGCTGGAAGGCTCCCGATTGGCGGATTTGAGCCGCGCTCCCTCCTGCGGCGCCAGAGTCCCAAAGTTTCTTCCATCCGTTTCACTCCGTCTGCTTCAGAAAGACACAAATATGCGAATGTGAAAAACCAGACGCTAATTTCGGTGTCAGATTCTGCATAGACGAGCAGAGACTCCACCGCAATGGCCACGGTACGGGCAGGACAGGAAAGGGAAGTGATGTCAGATGCATGGTCTGCAGTCTTGACCTCTAACCTCTTTTTTTTTTTTTTTTTTTTCTTCTCTCTTTTAGCTGCTTTGCGGCGGAGCTTCCGGCTCAGCAAAAGAGGAAAGAAGACAAACAAGTCCATGTACGAGTGTAAAAAGAGTGAGCGGTACGACACCGCTGACGTCCCCACGTACGAGGAAGTGACTCCCTACTGCAGGGCTCCAGGAGCCAGTTACAGACTCGTCGTCCTGGTCGGTAAGTGCAGTCGCACGTGTACTTTATTTTAGTGTAAAACTCCACCGTCACTCCATAGTTAGTTGCCAGCGTTACTCAACATCACAGTCAACTTCCTTTCTCATTTCTTTCTCAGGCTCTTTCCAGTCTCTCTTTTCCTTTTTGCAAATGATGTCATGTGACCAAGAAACTGAACTCTAACCCCCTCTGTCCTGGAGAGTCGTCAGACACCGGAGACTCCTCCCATAAACATTAAACAAACGTATAGAAAAGTCAACATACCGACAGTTAAAAGTTGCAGGAGGTCGCGATTTCTGATCCTTTCCCATGT
>NC_062525.1:2810499-2827999 GCF_022655615.1 Tachysurus fulvidraco
CTCTCTCTGTCTTCTCTCCCCCCCCCCTCTCCCCCTCACACACACAGACACGTCTCGAGTGAAGAGGAATCAGGAGAGTGACGGTGTGGAGTATCACTTCATCTCTAAACACCTGTTTGAAACAGACATCCACAACAACAAGTGAGTCGTCACCGTCATCGAGCCGCTTTTATCAGAGGACGCTAATTATAGCACACGTTCCGACCAATCAGAAGCCAGCATCCGGAATCCAGTGTAATCCGGTCTAAGAGCTTTTCTGCACATCCTGGTGGACCATGTGATTGATATTCAGTGGCTTTTGCTTCAACGCTGTTTTTCCATGCCATGTGATTCACGCTGTGTGTGTGTGTGTGTGTGTGTGTGTCTGTGTGTGTGTCTGTGTGTGTGTCTGTGTGTGTGTGTCTGTGTGTGTGTGTGAGTGAGTGTGTGTGTGTGTCTGTGTGAGTGAGTGTGAGTGAGTGTGAGTGTCTGTGTGAGTGAGTGAGTGTCTGTGTGAGTGAGTGAGTGTCTGTGTGAGTGTGTGTGTGTATGTGTGTGTGTGTGTGTGTCTGTGTGAGTGAGTGTGTGAGTGAGTGTGTGTGTGAGTGTGTGTGAGGCAGCATGGCTTTATTCTCTTATACTTATGCGAGAGTGAGAAGCTGTTGACATGGTGTGTGTGTGTGTGTGTGTGTGTGTGTGATGTCACATGGCCCACAGGCTGATGTATATGGATGGTCTGGTGATGGATGTTTCCACAGGCTCTCATCAGAAAATAAGACGCCACCACAGGAGACAGTGTTGAGTGTCACTTCTCTGCACCAGCGTTTAGGTTTTGTGTCTTTTCTGTGCTGCCGCCTGCTGGACCGTGACACACGGCGGTTTGTAGTAGTGTGTAACACACAAGAATTAGGAGCTCTACAACATGATAGGAGGGCTGAGTGTGTGTGTGTGTGTGTGTGTGTGTGTGTGTGTGTGTGTGTGTGTGTGTGTGAGATCGATATCTGACTCGCACACTCGTGCGAAACACGAGCGACATCTGCATTCCCAAGGAAAACCCTACTCCGGGGCTAAAAACAGCTTTAACCCGAATTAACCCCAAACCTCAGAGTCCGCCTCCACCCCGACATCCAATCTTCTCGCCACTCTTCAACACAACAAACACCACACGGCTCTAAACTCGCTCGGCGGCCGCCACGTTTAAACGAGCTTCACAGAAAACAGACATTTTGCGGAATGCTCGGTTACCGTAAATGTCACATTGACAGTAAAGAACCTCTTCTTAACACCCAACAAAATGGGCTTGGCATGGCACGGTGTCGCTCTGATGACGCGGCGCACGGGACCAGACCCAGACCGCCGAGCGAGCCCGCTTTAGCAGACGATCAATAAATTTAACTTTAGATTCCAGGCGACCCAAACAGACGGAATGTCACGTAGAGGAAAATCTTCCCACCCGCTTGCTCCATCCTCACAGCGCTGCCGTCCTCTGCACTCTGATTGGTGTTTGATTGACACGGCAGGTAACCAATCAGAACTGATATTTACATTTACACCCTCATCCAGAGTGACTTACATTTTATTTATCTCAATTTATACAACTGAGTCATTGAGTGTTAAGGGCCTTACCCAGGGGCCCTGCAGTGGTAGCTTGGTGGACCTGGGATTAAACTCACAACCTTATGATTGGTAGCCCAACACCTTAACCACTAGGCTACCACGTGCCCACATATAACTGTCTCCTCATCTACTCCATGTCACTTATCTCCATTAACCTCATCTCAGCTATACATATAAATCATGTCTATCTCCACCATATTTAACATCCTCACCATCTCCACCATATTTAACACCATCTCCACCATATTTAACATCATCCTCACCATCTCCACCATATTTAACACCATCTCCACCATATTTAACACCATCTCCACCATATTAATCATCATCCACATCTCCACCATACTTAACATCATCTCCACCATATTTAACATCTTCCCCGTCATCACCCCCCCCCCTCATCACCTCACCCATCCCATCTACAGTATAATGTTCTAGTCTGTACGGTTCTTCAGCAGATTTATGGGGTCACTCAGGGTAAAATTACAGTCTTCTGCCTATGTTAATGCCCCGATGCCGTCTTCCTGCTCACACAGTCACAGAATTAAACGTTACATTGCGGCTCACACTTAAGTGTCTGAAATAGAGAGGGAATTTTTTCCTGTTGGTTGTGTAACTGAACATTAGCAGATTTCTCTGCTGTTCTTTCACTACAGCATACCGCGTACGGGTTTGTCATCTACAAATACTTTCCACGTTCGTTGTCTCTGAGCTATTTCTCTCTCTCTCTCTCTCTCTCTCTCTCTCTCTCTCTCTCTCTCTCTCTCTCTCTTTTCTTTTTCTTTTAAATTCTTCTAAAAATACATGCTGGTGACATTGATCAGAGAGACAGAGCGAGGTGGAGAAGGAGAAGGTGGTGCAGACCTGGTCTTTGCTTGTATTGTGTGTATGTGTGTGTGTGTGTGTGTGTGTGTGTGTGTGTGTGTGTGTGTGTGTGTGTGTGTGTGTGTGTGTGTCTGCGAGTGTCTGCGAGTGTCTGCGAGTGTCTGCGAGTGTGTGCGAGTGAGTGAGTGAGTGAGTGAGTGAGTGAGTGTGTGAGTGAGTGAGTGTGTGAGTGAGTGTGTGTGTGTGTGAGTGAGTGTGTGTGTGAGTGAGTGAGTGAGTGTGTGAGAGTGTGTGAGTGAGTGTGTGAGTGAGTGAGTGTGTGAGTGAGTGAGTGTGTGAGTGAGTGTGTGAGTGTGTGAGTGTGTGAGTGAGTGAGTGAGTGTGTGAGTGAGTGTGTGAGTGAGTGTGTGAGTGAGTGTGTGAGTGAGTGTGTGAGTGAGTGTGTGAGTGAGTGTGTGAGTGAGTGTGTGTGAGTGAGTGTGTGAGTGAGTGAGTGTGTGAGTGAGTGTGTGAGTGAGTGTGTGAGTGAGTGTGTGAGTGAGTGTGTGAGTGAGTGTGTGAGTGAGTGTGTGAGTGAGTGTGTGAGTGAGTGTGTGAGTGAGTGAGTGAGTGAGTGAGTGAGTGAGTGAGTGAGTGAGTGAGTGAGTGAGTGAGTGAGTGAGTGAGTGAGTGAGTGAGTGAGTGTGTGAGTGAGTGTGAGTGAGTGTGTGAGTGAGTGTGTGAGTGAGTGTGTGAGTGAGTGTGTGAGTGAGTGTGTGAGTGTGAGTGAGAGTGTGTGAGTGAGAGTGTGTGTGTGTGTCAGGAAGCCAGTTGCAGTCCCGGCCTTGGCATCAGGGCTGTTCAGCTTTTAGGGACAGCAGGTGTTACTGATTTAAAGTGTAACATAGAAGTTTATATAAAGTGCCTTCGTGCCCGAGCGTCTGGAACAGCGCCGTGATGAAGAGTGAAAGCGAGGGTGAGATTTTAGTCAGAAGGATTTATTTATTTATTTATTTATCTATCTACTTATTTATTTTCTTTTATTTTGAAATCTCTCAGTTCTGTCACTTAGAACATTTGCATGTGTTCTGTGTAAAACAACACTGCTGTAAAACGTTATAAACACTCAGAGCTACGTTCTCATCAGTTTCTGTGGGATTAAAGAAGGATCCGGTTCTACAGATCGAGAACACGGAGCGTTACGGTTACGGATATCAGCCGCGAAAAACGCTCGCTTCTGATTGGTGGGTTTGTGTGTATGCATTAACCACATTCAGAGTTTCTCTCAATTTGTTGTTGCGTGTACGTGTGTGTGTGTACGTGTGTGTGTGTGTGTATGTTGTGTTCGTGTATCCGTGTGTGTGTACACGTGCATGAATGAGTATATACGTAGATGTCTGTGTGTGCATATCTACGTGTGTGCGTAGGTGTGTGTGTGTGTGCATAGGTGTGTGCGTAGGTGTGTGTGCGTAGGTGTGTGTGCGTAGGTGTGTGTGCGTAGGTGTGTGTGCGTAGGTGTGTGTGCGTAGGTGTGTGTGCGTAGGTGTGTGTGCGTAGGTGTGTGTGCGTAGGTGTGTGTGCGTAGGTGTGTGTGCGTAGGTGTGTGTGCGTAGGTGTGTGTGCGTAGGTGTGTGTGCGTAGGTGTGTGTGCGTGTGCGCGTAGGTGTGTGTGCGTAGGTGTGTGTGTGTGTGCGCGTAGGTGTGTGTGTGTGTGTGCGCGTAGGTGTGTGTGTGTGTGCGTAGGTGTGTGTGTGTGCGCGTAGGTGTGTGTGTGTGCGCGTAGGTGTGTGTGTGTGCGCGTAGGTGTGTGTGCGCGTAGGTGTGTACGCGTGCGTAGGGGTGTGCGCGCGCGTAGGGGTGTGTAGGTGGATGACACTGTCATGTTACTAATAGCCCCTTTATACAGAAATTTTTTTCCCTAATCTCGAGCTGTTCAGATGTTCCTGTTCCTGTTCCTGACTGCCAGCTGAAGAACCTTCTGGAACCTTCTGCTTCTGTGACATTTCCTCAGCATGTCCTCCTCAAGGCTTGATGTTTAGTCCGTTCTGAGTTGTTTTCTGCTCACCACGGCTGTAAAGTGATTGAGTTACTACGTCCTTCTCCTCCGACCTGCCCAGCTGGCACCACCACCATACCACAGATATGACCACGGAGATCTGGTCACAGACTTGTCCACAGTCTGATGATTGATGTGATCATTAACTGAAGCTCTTAAGCTGCATGAATGTACAGGCGTTTCTAATGAAGTGGCCGATGAGGGTGTGTTTACACAGACCAGGAACACGCTAGCCATCTTTTAGTGTCTGCTAACTAGATCCTGAAATCTGGCCATTTGTCCATCGTAACGTCTGGGGATTTATACTGGGGATTTTTGACCTCTTGTATGTATTGTACAACTGTGTAAAAGACTAATTTGTGTATATGTGTGTGTGTGTGTGTGTGTGTGTGTGTGTGTGTGTGTGTGTGTGTTTCAGGTTTATTGAATACGGTGAGTATAAAGGAAATTACTACGGAACGAGTCTGGACTCAGTCCGCTCAGTTATCGCCAAAAACAAGGTGTGCCTTCTGGATGTGCAGCCTCAAGTGAGTGACACACACACATACACACACACACACACACACACACACACACACACACACACACACACACACACAAACACACACACACCTCCATGTGACATTTTTTAACCTGCAGGTAATATTTCGCTCCTTTGTTCCATAACTGGCAACCTCTATTTCCTCTCAAAGATCAAAACCCATTCATCACACACACACACACACACACATGCGCACACACTCACACATACACACACACACAAATGCACGCACACACACACGCACGCACGCACACACACACACACACACCAGTGAGACACCCCAGAACTGCCCTGTTAGGACTGACTGTGTGTGTGTGTGTGTGTGTGTTCTGTATGTTATTGTGTAGAGTTGTGTTGTGTATGTTGTTGTGTAGAGTTGTGTTGTGTTCTGTATGTTGTGGTGTAGGGTTTGTGTTGTGTAGTGTTTGTGTTGTGTATGTTGTTGTGTAGGGTTTGTGTTGTGTTGTGTATGTTGTTGTGTTGTGTAGTGTTTGTGTTGTGTATGTTGTTGTGTTTGTGTTTTTTGTTTGTTATGTTGTGTGTGTTTGTGTTGTGTATGTTGTGTCGGGTTTGTTTTGTTGTTTTGTTGTGTCGTGTTTTGTGTTTGTGTTTGTGTCTGTTTGTGTCGTGTTTGTTTTGTGTCTTTTTGTTGTTCTGTGTTGTTGTTGTGGTCTTGTGTTGTGTGTCTGTCTGTTTGTGTTGTGTCTGTGTTGTGTAGTGTTTGTGTTGTTTCGTGTTTTGTTTTGTTCGCTTTTGTTGTTGTCGTTTTTTGTTGTGTGTTGTTGGTGTTTTTGTGTTTGTTGTTGTGTCTGTTTGTGTTTGTGTGTTTGTTTTTTTGTATGTTTTTTTTGTTGTGTTGTTGTGTGTTGTTGTTTGTGTGTTTTTGTTTGTTTTTGTTTTGTTTTGTTTTTGTGTTGTTTTGTTTTTTGTTGTGGTTGTTGTTTGTGTTGTTTGTTGTGTTTTGTTGTGTTGTGTGTTGTTTTGTCTGTTTTGTTGTTTCTGTTGTTGTGTTTGTTGTTGTGTGGTTGTTGTTTTTGTGTTGTCGTAGTTGTGTGTTGTTTCTGTTGTTGTGTCTGTTTGTGTTTGTTTTGTTGTTGTGTTGTGTTTTGTTTGTTGTGTTTGTCTGTGTTGTGTTGTGTTTTTCGTTTGTTGTGTTTTTGTGTTTGTTGTGTTGTTGTTGTGTTGTTGTTGTTTGTTGTTTTTGTAGTGTTTGTGTTGTGTTATGTTGTTGTGTTTTGTTGTTGTTTTGTGTTGTTTTTGTGTGTGTTGTGTTTTGTTGTGTTGTTGTTGTGTGTTTGTGTTGTGTTGTTGTTGTGTTGTTGTTTTGTGTTGTGTTTGTGTTGTTGTTGTGGTTGTGTTGTTTTTGTATGTTTTTGTTGTGTTTGTTGTTGTGTTGTTTTGCTGTATTGTTTGTGTATGTTTGTTTGTGTTGAGTTGTGTTTGTTTTGTTGTTGTTGTTTGTGTTTTGTGTTTTTTTGTGTTTTTTGTTGTTATGTTGTTTTGTGTATGTTTGTTTGTGTTGTTTTGTTTTGTTTTGTTTTTGTTTTTGTTGTTGTTGTTTTGTGTATTTTTGTTGTTTTGTTGTGTTGTTTGCTGAGTTTGTTTTGTATGTTTGTTTTGTGTTGTGTTTGTTGTGTATTGTTTTTTGTGTTTTGTTTTTGTTTTGTTTTTTGTTGTGTTGTGTTGTTTTTTTGTTGTTTTTGTGTATGTTGTTTTGTGGTTTTGTTGTTTTTTTGTGTGTGTGTTGTTTGTTTAGTTTGTTTTGTGTTGTGTTTCTGTTGTTGTTTTTGTGTCTGTTTTGTTGTGTATGTTGTGTAGAGTTGTGTTGTGTATGTTGTTGTGTATGTTTGTTGTGTATTTTGTTGTGTTTTGTTGTGTTTGTTGTGTTGTTGTTGTTTGTGTGTGTTTTGTTGTTGTTGTATGTTGTGTGTTTGTGTTGTGTTGTTTTGTGTATGTTTGTTTGTTGTGTTGTGTTGTTGTTGTGTAGTTGTTGTGTATGTTGTTGTGTTGTTGTGTGTAGTTTGTGTTGTGTAGAGTTGTGTTGTTTGTGTTGTGTATGTTGTTGTGTTGTGTATGTTGTTGTGTTGTGTAGAGTTGTGTTGTGTATGTTGTTGTGTAGGGTTTGTGTTGTGTATGTTGTTGTGTTGTGTATGTTGTTGTGTTGTGTAGAGTTGTGTTGTGTATGTTGTTGTGTAGAGTTGTGTTGTGTATGTTGTTGTGTAGAGTTGTGTTGTGTATGTTGTTGTGTAGGGTTTGTGTTGTGTATGTTGTGTAGTGTAGAGTTGTGTTGTGTATGTTGTTGTGTAGGGTTTGTGTTGTGTATGTTGTTGTGTAGAGTTGTGTTGTGTATGTTGTTGTGTAGAGTTTGTGTTGTGTATGTTGTTGTGTTGTGTATGTTGTTGTGTTGTGTATGTTGTTGTGTTGTGTAGAGTTGTGTTGTGTATGTTGTTGTGTAGAGTTGTGTTGTGTATGTTGTTGTGTATGTTGTTGTGTATGTTGTTGTGTAGAGTTGTGTTGTGTATGTTGTTGTGTAGAGTTGTGTTGTGTATGTTGTTGTGTAGAGTTGTGTTGTGTATGTTGTTGTGTAGAGTTGTGTTGTGTATGTTGTTGTGTTGTGTATGTTGTTGTGTTGTGTAGAGTTGTGTTGTGTATGTTGTTGTGTATGTTGTTGTGTAGAGTTGTGTTGTGTATGTTGTTGTGTAGAGTTGTGTTGTGTATGTTGTTGTGTTGTGTAGAGTTGTGTTGTGTATGTTGTTGTGTTGTGTATGTTGTTGTGTAGAGTTGTGTTGTGTATGTTGTTGTGTAGAGTTGTGTTGTGTATGTTGTTGTGTAGAGTTGTGTTGTGTATGTTGTTGTGTATGTTGTTGTGTAGAGTTGTGTATGTTGTTGTGTAGAGTTGTGTATGTTGTTGTGTAGAGTTGTGTATGTTGTTGTGTAGAGTTGTGTTGTGTATGTTGTTGTGTAGAGTTGTGTTGTGTGTCTTTTTCATGTTGTCACAGTTGCATTTGTTTGATCTTAACCACAGAAAATGAATCTCAGGCTGAACCTGTGAGAGCTTCAGTAGTGTTGGTGGTCCAGAGCTCTGGTCTCTGTCAGACACACACACACAGACACACACACACAGACACACACACACACACACACACACACACACACACACAGTGATCTGCTGCGTGTGTTCTGTCTCCCGTGTCTCATGCTGGATAAATCAGGAGGATGTTCTGAGGTGGTTCTCCTCCTGATGTCACGTCAGTTCATGGCTCAGTGTGAGCGAGGCGCTGTGTGTGTGTGTGTGTGTGTGTGTGTAAATGTCCTGGTGACTAATGACAATAGTGCACACAGGGATAGACATCAGGCTCCATTACCAAGCTGTGATTGATGAGGTTTTGATGACTTGCTGTTTTTAATTAATTTATTTATTTATTTTTCTCCTTCTTTCCTCTCTCAGTGTCTGAAGCACCTTCGCACGGCCGAGTTTAAACCCTACGTGGTGTTCGTCAAGCCTCCGTCCATCGAGCGTTTGAGAGAGACCAGGAAGAACACTAAAACCGTCTCAGGGAAAGGAGACAAGGACGTGTCCAAGGCCTTAACGGTGAGCCACCGTTCTCCTCATTTCTCCTTACGTCTCCTCACGTCTCATGTCTCTTCACCTCTCCTCACGTGTCTCCCGTCTCCTCACGTGTCTCCCGTCTCCTCACGTGTCTCCCGTCTCCTCACGTGTCTCTCGTCTCCTCACATCTCTCATCTCCTAATGTCTCCACACGTTTCCAATATGTCTCACGCTACGTTTTTAATAGGAGCTTTATCTTCCTCTAAACTAAAACACACACACACACACACACACACACACACACACACACACACACACACACTAAAGACCTACACTGTAATATTTCAGTATATTAAAATATCCCTTTTTTTATTTCTCACATTTTCATTTATTTATTTTTGTTTGTTTGTTTGTTTGTTTGTTTGTTTAAAACATTCATCTATTATATACACTTTTTTTATTTTGTATAATTATTAATTTAATTTTATTGTCCAGTGTTTTATTTCTTTCTTCCAAATATTTTTCATGTTTTTTTTCCATTTGTTTATTTCCTTTTAAAGTTTTGTCTCTTTCCTTTAAAATATTATCATTTAAAAATAATAATAATTTGACTTTATTTAATTATTTTTATAATTATCGTTTTATAATTATGTTGCTGAACTGAATTACATTTTTATCTTTTGGTCTTGTGTGTGTGTGCGTGCGCGTGTGTGTGGTGCGTGTGTGTGTGGTGCGTGTGTGTGTTTGTGTGTGTGTGTGTTTGTGTGTGTGTGGTATCGCGATGTAAATCTGAACTCTTACTTCATCCACACGAGACACATTAAATTAATCATCATATACACACACTTTACCAGTTTTATGAGTGTGTGTGTTAAGTGTGTGTGATCTGAGCGATGAGGAAGTTCACACACATCACACACACTGAGCTCACACACCGGGATACTGTGACATCACATTAAACCCTGCTAACAGAGGTGTGCTTGCATGTTAGCTCAGTAAACTAGCTCTCACTGTCTATAAAACAGCTGCGTGTCCTCGTTTTACTACAACACACACACACACACACACACACACACACACACACACACACACACTCGACAGAGGCAGCAGCAGCAGCGCACCAGAGGAATGTTCCCTCAGAGGAGATCTCACAGATCACAGACGCTGACGGTGTTAAAATCGCACACATCCGTCTTCTCACTGGAATAAAAGAGAAACCTTGTTTGATGCGAGAGTCAGGCGGAGATGCGAGAGTCAGACGGATTCGATCCCGAGCCGCGCTCTATCTCTTTTCCAGAGAAATACCTTCAGCCTGTCTGTTGGAGCAATAAGGAGAGAGAAATGAGCGTCACACACTCGAACAAAAACAGGCCTCTCATTGTTCTCAGACTCCCGCTGCATTGTTCTCGGCTTTTACGTCTTTTTTTGTATGTATTTATTTATTTTTTAATCCCGTCACCTTTACGCTCTGTTTGTTTGTTTGTTTGTTTATTTATTTATTTTAATTATTTAACATATTTTATTATTTGAATTCTTTATCATATTTTTAACATCTGTTTGTTTGTTTGTTTATTTATTTATTTATTTATTTATTAACTCTTTAACACGCAGAAGTCCTCGGCATCGCGAAGCCCGAGGAATCGTAACGAGCGAATGCTCCAAAATCTATTTTTATTGTCTGCCGTGTAAAAGACTTCAAGTGAATTTAAAGCGGTGACACGGAGCGGAGCGGAGCGAAGCGAAGAAGAAGAAGAAGAAAAAAAGAGCTGGGATTAAGTGACTCTGGGAATGTAAACGCAGGGACCTTTTGCTGAACCACGTCTGTCCTTTTTTAAAGGGGTTTAACGCAGAGGGCAGGTGCACTTTATAGCAATCAATAAAAAAAGCGATTTTCCATCAAGCGCCTGATGGAGAGATAGGGGAAAGATGAAAATATATTGAGGAAACCTCAATCCTCCCGAGAGCACGACTCGAGGAAGCTGGGGGTGTGTGTGTGTGTGTGTGTGTGTGTGTGTGTGTGTGTGTGTGTTAGCGTTACACATCTGTATCACATCGGTCATCTGCGTCTTTTCCGTTCATCTTAATAAAAATGCAACCAACAAGCGAAGAATTGAATAAAGCAGCGACGCAGAGAGCAGTGAAGAGAGAGACCACGAAGCGCCGCTCGGAGCCCACAGCGTTTAGCTCCCGGCTTTCAGCAGATCTACGTGATGGACGGCGCCACAAACAGCAGCATCCAGATGTTCGTGCTATTTTTGGTAGCTCGTTTAAAAACATGCACGTGTAAAAATATATACGTGTCAAACTCACTTTAAATGTTTATATCCGTTAGGTTCTGATTTCTCACGATTCACAAACAGAGGCAGAGCAGACGGGAAAATTAATATAATCATTCATCCGTTCACTCATTCATTCATTCATCTTCTACCGCTTATCCGAACTTCTCGGGTCACGGGGAGCCTGTGCCTATCTCAGGCGTCATCGGGCATCGAGGCAGGATACACCCTGGACGGAGTGCCAACCCATCACAGGGCACACACACACTCTCACTCACACACACACACACTACGGACAATTTTCCAGAGATGCCAATCAACCTACCATGCATGTCTTTGGACCGGGGGAGGAAACCGGAGTACCCGGAGGAAACCCCCGAGGCACGGGGAGAACATGCAAACTCCACACACACAAGGCGGAGGCAGGAATCGAACCCCCGACCCTGGAGGTGTGAGGCGAACGTGCTAACCACTAAGCCACTGTGCCACCCCCACCCCCACCCCCACCCCATTTATATGAACATTTTTCATATATATATATATATTTTTTTTTTTTCATTTCCCTTTTCTTCTTAGTTTTTACTCCTTTTGTTTTATTTATTAATTAATATTAAGCTGATTTATATTTCTTATTTATATGATTTAAATTTTCAGTTTTTGTCTTTTTTCTTCTGCTTGTTTCACTAATACATGGGGTGTGTGTGTGTGTGTGTGTGTGTGTGTGTGTGTGTGTGTGTGTGTGTGTATGTGTTTGTTTGTGTAAGCGGTGATTATAGGTGAACATTGTCTCTCCATCTTCAGGTGTAACTGTTAGAACTGTTGATCTTTTCTGCTTTCTCATGTGTAGGTCAGTGTAGAGACGTTACAGTGTTGCAATCTGCCTTGACTCGACTCGACTGCAACCACAGTCTGAAGTTTCTCTCGCGGACGTGTGAGAGAGGTATACAGAGACATGTGAGAGTGACAGAGACACGAGAGAGAGACATAGCTACATGTGAGACAGGAAGAGAGATGTGTGAGAGAGACACAGGCAGAGACGCGTGAGAGAGACGGACAGACAGAGACGTGTGAGAGACGGACAGGCAGAGACGCGTGAGAGAGACGGACAGGCAGAGACGCGTGAGAGAGACGGACAGGCAGAGACGCGTGAGAGAGACGGACAGGCAGAGACGCGTGAGAGAGACGGACAGGCAGAGACGCGTGAGAGAGACGGACAGGCAGAGACGCGTGAGAGAGACGGACAGGCAGAGACGCGTGAGAGAGACGGACAGGCAGAGACGCGTGAGAGAGACGGACAGGCAGAGACGCGTGAGAGAGACGGACAGGCAGAGACGCGTGAGAGAGACGGACAGGCAGAGACGCGTGAGAGAGACGGACAGGCAGAGACGCGTGAGAGAGACGGACAGGCAGAGACGCGTGAGAGAGACGGACAGGCAGAGACGCGTGAGAGAGACGGACAGGCAGAGACGCGTGAGAGAGACGGACAGGCAGAGACGCGTGAGAGAGACGGACAGACAGAGAGACGCGTGAGAGAGACGGACAGACAGAGGGACGCGTGAGAGAGACGGACAGACAGAGAGACGCGTGAGAGCGACGGACAGACAGAGAGACGCGTGAGAGCGACGGACAGACAGAGAGACGCGTGAGAGAGACGGACAGACAGAGAGACGCGTGAGAGAGACGGACAGACAGAGAGACGCGTGAGAGAGACGGACAGACAGAGAGATGTGTGAGAGAGGGAGAACGAGAGAGATGTCAGAGAGACATACAGAGGAGAGAGACCTGAGGAAGAAAGAGATGAGAGATTTGGGAGAGAGGATGTAAGAGGACCAGTTTATCGTTTGGCACATCTGTTTGTCTGAACATCTGTCTGTCTGTCTGTCTGTCTGAACGTTTGTCTGTACATCTGTCTGTCTGTCTATCTGTCTGTCTGTCTGAACGTTTGTCTGTACATCTGTCTGTACATCTGTCTGTCTGTCTATCTGTTTGTCTGAACATCTGTCTGTCTGTCTGTCTGTCTGTCTGTCTGAACGTTTGTCTGTACATCTGTCTGTACATCTGTCTGTCTGTCTGAACGTTTGTCTGTACATCTGTCTGTCTGTCTATCTGTCTGTCCGAACATCTGTCTGTCTATCCGAACGTCTGCCTGTTCTTGGTTTACTGTCTTTATGCCCTTGGCAGTACGTAACCCCACATCTCTGGCTCATCTGCGGCTCCGGGGTTTTCGGCTAGTAAAAAAACCTGCGCTAAATCAGTAAAGCCACTCAAACCGTGCCATGTCCTCAGAGACGGCACTAAAACCTGCTCACACAAACACTCGAGTCTGAGCCGCCAGACCGGAGAGCGAAGGATCGGGGAAGTCTGCACAGGCCCGATGCCAAACACACACCATCAGCTTTGGGTGAGGGTGGGGGTGGGGGTGGGGGTGAGGATGAGGATGAGCAGATAGCGGCCATGTATCTGTCGGACTCCTCTATAGCTCTGGAGCTCATCTCCAGCTGTATGTTTTTGTAGGCTCAGGGCTGGTTATTAAAGCTGTGTGTGTGTGTGTGTGTGTGTGTGTGTGTGTGTGTGTGTGTGTGTGTGTGTGTGTGTGTGATGTGTCTGGGTTGTTCATCGTCTAATGTGGGTTTGAATCCATTATGCATTGAGATGTGCAGCGCTGCAGTAAACGTGTGGTGAGCCTCATCATTTTCCAGCAGCTCTGCTCGACCATCTCACAGCCAGACCTCAGACTATAACAGGAGCACGCTTCACTAAAACATTATACACCAGCGTTAGACTTTTATCAGTCCATCCGTCCATCCATCCATCCATCCATCCATCCATCCATTGTACATATTTTTTGCGATTCTGCCTTTTAAGCAGATTTTATTGAGTCAGTTATTTTATGATGCGTTCTGAAGGAGTTCATGAAAATTCCACAGCTTGGATTGTGAAGTTCTGCTGGAAGGTGAAGTCCTGCTGCACTGGAAGGTGAAGTTCCTGCTGCACTGGAAGGTGAAGTCCTGCTGCACTGGGACGTGAAGTCCTGCTGCACTGGGACGTGAAGTCCTGCTGCACTGGAAGGTGAAGTCCTGCTGCACTGGGACGTGAAGTCCTGCTGCACTGGAAGGTGAAGTCCTGCTGCACTGGGACATGAAGTTCTGCTGCACTGGGACGTGAAGTTCTGCTGCACTGGGACGTGAAGTTCTGCTGGTTCTTCGGCAGATTTAGCTGAAGTGAAGTCGAATTGATGTGCTTGTAAATCCTGGCCGAGGGAGGATTATTTATCTGCTGGGGTTTTTTTTGCCTGTACGCCTCTGCTCTCTAACTCACATTGAGATGAATGTGAACATGTGTGTGTGTGTGTGTGTGTGTGTGTGTGTGTGTGTGTGTGTGTGTGTTTGTGTGTGTTTGTGTGTGTGTGTGTGTGTGTGTGTGTGTTTACAGTGACCTTGGGTATGAGAAATTGAATAAAATGAAAATTGTCTTAATTGTCGTCATCTCCTCCTCTGTTGTCTCCTCCTCCTTCGTTATTGTCTTCTCCTCTACCTTCGTCTCCTCCTCCTCTTCTGTCGTCTTCTCCTCCTCCGCCATCTCCTTCTCCTCCTCTTGTCGTGTCCTCTTCCTCCTCCTCCTTCTCTGCCGCCTCCTCCTTCTCTGTCTTTGTCTTCTTCACCACCTTCTTCTGTTTCTTCTTTTCCTCCTCCTCCTTCGTTATTGTCTTCTCCACCTTCGTCTCCTCCTCCTCTTCTGTCGTCTTCTCCTCCTCCGTCATCGCTTCTCCTCCTCTTGTCGTGTCCTCTTCCTCCTCCGTCTTCTCTGCCGCCTCCTCCTCCTCCTCTGTCTTTGTCTTCTGTTTCTTCTTCTCCTCCTCCTCCTCCTCCTTATATGTCTAATGATTTCTTTCTCATCACTTAGTGGTCCAGGAAGTGAAGTGAAGTGAAACGTCTGTGCCACAGTAAAGTGATTACAATATTGTTCATTAACAACAATCTCTTGGTTTTTTTTGTTTTTTTTTTAATTACTTTGCTATTACTTAATTACTAAATTGTTCCCTTTAACGTTGTGGAACATCCGCGAGATGAGTTCATCAGACGCTTGTTATCCTCTCTGCCAAAGTCAATCAGATTAAAACAAAATCACGTTAAATATCATTCATGTTATTGACCGTGAAGACGTTAAGCTCTTCTGCTGCTGAAGGATTTCATGCCGTTAGAAAAGCGACTCGTCAGTCAGGACAATTGTCCGCTTTGTGAATGGACTCACTGTGCTGCTCTCTCCTTCCTCCTGCATTAGGGGTCAATAAAAATCACTGATGGTTATTAAATAATGCAAAGTTTATTCGTCAGTGGAACCGGAAGCCGATTAGAGGACAGGATGCATTGTGTATTGCCTAAAAAAAAAAATTCCCACCATGGAACTACACACAAGTTATAAAGGTCAAAGTGACTATATATAAAAAGACCTCTGAACAAAAACTGCTCGGTAGATACAGTCAGGAGACTAAACACCGAACACCACAGGACTGTGTGTCGTAGCGAGGGGGAAATACGACACCCTGAAGTCTGATACAGAGGGACGACGTCTGGTCGACTACAGGACAAAGTTAAAAAGGGCAAAAAAGGTGTGAAAGATAACAGAAGCTGCTCGGGCGATGAAGCACAGAGCCGAACTTTTTTCCTCAACAAAGATGAGACAAACTACAGGAGCGAGGTGAGACGCCTGTCCGGGCGGTGCAGCGACAACGATCTCTCTCTGAACGTGAAGAAGACGAAGGAGATTGTTGACGACTTCAGGAGACCGCACCCTCCGCATGCTCCTCTGACCATCAACGGTGCGACTGGAGAGAGTGAGCAGCATTAAGTTCTTGTGTGTGTGCCTCTCTTGGAAGACACGCCCCTCATCATGCACACCTTCTACAGAGGCACCATCGAGAGCATTCTATCCAGCTGCATCACTGTGTGGTACTGTACTGTGCCCGCAACGCATCCTGCCGGAAGACACTACATCGCATAGTGAGAGCAGGTGAGAAGATTATTGGTGTCTCTCTCCCCTCCCTCCAGGACATTTACGAGACCCGTCTCTGCATTGCAGGTGATCCCACCCACCCATCACACAGCTTCTTCAGTCTGCTGCCATCAGGGAGGAGACTGCGGCGTCTCCGGGCCAGGACCAACAGATTGAAGGACATTCATTCATCAAGCTGTCAGGAAGCTGAACTCGCTCCCAAACTTGCCCCCACTTTCCTTTTCTGCCCCAGGCACCCCAGATCTATGAACCCACCCCCACCCCTCCCACTAACCTACGATGACATGCACCAGTGACTTTGTGTAACATCGGTCTGCTCATTTGCACTTTGTGTCTTGCGCCGCTTTATTTATTTATTTATTTCTATTTTTAGTATTATCTGTATGCACTTTGGGGCACGGTGGCTTAGCGGTTAGCACGTTCGCCTCACACCTGCATGATTCCCGCCTCCGCCTTGTGTGTGTGGAGTTTGCATGTTCTCCCCGTGCCTCTGGGGTTTCCTCCGGGTACTCCGGTTTCCTCCCCCGGTCCAAAGACATGCATGGTAGGTTGATTGGCATCTCTGAAAAATTGTCCGTAGTGTGTGTGTGAGTGAATGAGAGTGTGTGTGTGCCCTGTGATGGGTTGGCACTCCGTCCAGGGTGTATCCTGCCTCGATGCCCGATGACTCCTGAGATAGGCACAGGCTCCCCGTGACCCGAGAAGTTCGGATAAGCGGTAGAAGATGAATGTATGCACCTTGTGACTGAGAGTAACACAATATGTATGTAGCTACTGTACTGTACATGTGGAAGACTTGACAATAAAGCAAAACTTGAACTTGAGTTTGAAACCTCAGACATAAACAAGCCATGGTGTTTACGCCAGTTTATAATCACACAGGGACATGGTTCTGTACTGAAAATATTTTGTTTCTGTTTGTCGGTCAGGATGAAGACTTTGAGGAGATGATCGGCGCTGCTCGGCTGATGGAGAGTCAGTACAGTCACCTGTTTGACCTGGTGCTCGTGAACGATGACCTTGCGACCGCGTTCGGGGAGCTGAAGCGGGCTCTGAGGAAGGTGGAGATGGAGACGCACTGGGTTCCAATCAGCTGGACGCACTCCTGAGGAACGCCACGGGACAGAAAATGCACAGCGTTTTAAAAATAAACGAGAGACGGAAGACAAAGGAAGAGGGAGAAGAGATTTTTTTTTTAAGCTGACCGAACTTTCCTTTAGCCTAAATCCGGTGACGGGGACGGTTCGGTGGGGGGGGGACGGGGGACTTTAACGGCGCTCTGACAATTTTATGAGCTCCTGCGACACTAAAAGAAGGAATTTTGGGTTTGTTTTTGTGTGTTCTCGGTCAGCTCGGCCGGACTCGGGGCGAAGTGTCAGCGAAATCGCACTCAGAACATCGTTAAACACGGGATCGTTTAGCGCAGCTGTCGAAGTGTGTGTTTACTCGACAGCCAGTCAGGCGGTCGTGCAGCATGTGATTTTAACTTTAATTTATAAACACCAAAGGGATGAGTTTCTGTTTTGTTTGTTTTTTTCTTCTGGCTGACTCCATTTTTTGCCGGATTTTTGGGAAGTCTTAAATTGCGATTCCTTTTTTTTTTTTAAACCACACGATGCCCAGGAATGAGCTCCTCTTGGGTTTCTTCTATTTAACTAGAAAAG
>NC_062525.1:2832999-2852999 GCF_022655615.1 Tachysurus fulvidraco
CTGTCTCTGTCTGTATACATGTGTCTGTATACTCTGTCTGTATACATGTCTGTCTCTGTCTGTATACATGTATGTCTCTGTCTGTATACATGTGTCTGTATACTCTGTCTGTATACATGTCTGTCTCTGTCTGTATACATGTATGTCTCTGTCTGTATACATGTCTGTATACTCTGTCTGTATACATGTATGCCTCTGTCTGTATACATGTGTCTGTCTCTGTCTGTATACTCTGTCTGTATACATGTGTCTGTATACTCTGTCTGTATGCATGTCTGTCTCTGTCTGTATACATGTCTCTGTCTGTATACATGTGTCTGTATTCATGTGTCTGTCTCTGTCTGTATACTCTGTCTGTATACATGTGTCTGTATACTCTGTCTGTATACATGTCTGTCTCTGTCTGTATACATGTCTCTGTATACTCTGTCTGTATACATGTGTCTGTATACTCTGTCTGTATACATGTCTGTCTCTGTCTGTATACATGTGTCTGTCTCTGTCTGTATACTCTGTCTGTATACATGTGTCTGTATACTCTGTCTGTATGCATGTCTGTCTCTGTCTGTATACATGTGTCTGTATTCATGTGTCTGTCTCTGTCTGTATACTCTGTCTGTATACATGTCTGTCTCTGTCTGTATACATGTCTCTGTATACTCTGTCTGTATACATGTGTCTGTATACATGTCTGTCTCTGTCTGTATACATGTCTCTGTATACTCTGTCTGTATACATGTGTCTGTATACATGTCTGTCTCTGTCTGTATACATGTCTGTCTCTGTCTGTATACATGTGTCTGTCTCTGTCTGTATACATGTGTCTGTATACATGTGTCTGTCTCTGTCTGTATACATGTGTCTGTCTCTGTCTGTATACATGTGTCTATCTGTGTCTGTATACATGTGTCTATCTGTGTCTGTCTGTATTCATGTGTCTGGGTCTGTCTGTATACATGTGTCTGTCTCTGTCTGTATACATGTGTCTGTCTGTATTCATGTGTCTGTATCTGTCAACTACATGTGTCTGTGTCTGTCTGTATACATGTGTCTGTGTCTGTCTGTATACATGTGTCTGTCTGTGTCTGTCTGTGTACATGTGTCTGTGTCTGTATACATGTGTCTGTCTGGGTCTGTCTACATGGGTCTGTCTGGGTCTGTCTGTATACATGTGTCTGTCTGGGTCTGTCTGTATACATGTGTCTGTCTGGGTCTGTCTGTATACATGTGTCTGTCTGGGTCTGTCTGTATACATGTGTCTGTGTCTGTATACATGTGTCTGTCTGGGTCTGTCTGTATATATGTGTCTGGGTCTGTCTGTATACATGTGTCTGGGTCTGTCTGTATACATGTGTCTGTCTCTGTCTGTATACATGTGTCTGTCTCTGTCTGTATACATGTGTCTGTCTCTGTCTGTATACATGTGTCTGTCTCTGTCTGTATACATGTGTCTGTCTCTGTCTGTATACATGTGTCTGTCTCTGTCTGTATACATGTGTCTGTCTGTATTCATGTGTCTGTCTCTGTCAACTACATGTGTCTGTGTCTGTCTGTATACATGTGTCTGTGTCTGTCTGTATACATGTGTCTGTGTCTGTCTGTATACATGTGTCTGTGTCTGTATACATGTGTCTGTCTGGGTCTGTCTGTATACATGTGTCTGGGTCTGTCTGTATACATGTGTCTGTCTGGGTCTGTCTGTATACATGTGTCTGGGTCTGTCTGTATACATGTGTCTGTCTGGGTCTGTCTGTATATATGTGTCTGGGTCTGTCTGTATACATGTGTCTGTCTGGGTCTGTCTGTATACATGTGTCTGGGTCTGTCTGTATACATGTGTCTGTCTGGGTCTGTCTGTATATATGTGTCTGGGTCTGTCTGTATACATGTGTCTGGGTCTGTCTGTATACATGTGTCTGTGTCTGTATAAATGTGTCTGTCTGGGTCTGTCTGTATACATGTGTCTGGGTCTGTCCGTATACATGTGTCTGGGTCTGTCTGTATACATGTGTCTGGGTCTGTCTGTATACATGTGTCTGGGTCTGTCTGTATACATGTGTCTGGGTCTGTCTGTATACATGTGTCTGGGTCTGTATACATGTGTCTGTCTGGGTCTGTCTGTATATATGTGTCTGGGTCTGTCTGTATACATGTGTCTGTGTCTGTCTGTATACATGTGTCTGTCTGTGTTTGTATACATGTGTCTGTATTCATTTGTCTGTATACATGTCTGTCTGTGTCTGTATTCATGTGTCTGTATTCATTTGTCTGTATACATGTCTGTCTGTGTCTGTATACATCTGTGTCTGTATACATGTCTGTCTGTGTCTGTATTCATGTGTCTGTCTGTATACATCTGTGTCTGTATACATGTCTGTCTGTGTCTGTATTCATGTGTCTGTCTGTATACATGTCTGTCTGTGTCTGTATACGTGTCTGTCTGTATACATGTCTGTCTGTGTCTGTACTGTATACATGTCTGTCTGTATACATGTCTGTCTGTGTCTGTATACATGTCTGTCTCTCTTTGTATACGTGTCTGTCTGTATACATGTCTGTCTGTGTCTGTATTCATGTGTCTGTCTCTGTGTACATGTGTCTGTCTCTGGATATGTGCCTGTCTCTATACATGTGTCTCTCTGTCTCTGTAAACATGCGTCTGTCTCCCTTTTTACATCTGTCTGTCTCTCTGTATACGTGTCTGTTTCTCTGTATACACGTCTCTGTCTGTCTCTGTATACATGTGTCTGTCTCTGTCTGCCTGACTTATCTCCGCCCCCCGTCCCAGTCTATGACATCATCACCCAGCTTTTTCATCCTAATGATGGATTTTCTGATTTCTTTGAATTCTATGATCTGAAATCTTAAAGATTTATTTATCTTTTAAACAGAGCTACTTGGTGTGCATTCTCATCCTCCTGCTTCTTCTTCCTCTTCTTCTTCTCCTTCTTGATAACCTCACATCTTAACACATGGAATAAAACAGGAAGTGCTCGTCCTCCTCTCCTCTGTACCGATGCTCTCTGATGGTTCAGACGTTGCTCTCGTGGTCGTGTCCTGACCGAGAGAGGATGGTTTCTGCAGAGAGGAGCTGGAGGTGGGAGCGTGGGTGGAGCAGCTGAGGTTAAAGGGTCTCCACGGCACTGAAGTTTGATATTCCTCCTGAAGAGACCCCTGAGGAACGCAATCATTCTGCAGCCGAGCCGTGTCCTGGCCTCACACTTCTCTCTTCAGACCTGCTTTTGTTTTTATTTCTCTGTCTCTCCATTCGTCCCTCACTTATCGCTCTTTAAATCACTTGCTTATTTCCACATTTCTCTCTCTCTCTCTCTCTCTCTCTCTCTCTTTCTCTCTCTCTCTCTCTCTCTCTCATGCCCTTGATTACTTTCTCTTTTATTACTATTATACGAGAAAAACAGGACGATCGTGCGAAAGAGAAAGCAAGAAAAACGACACGCGGCACGTTCTCTTACACACTTGTACTCGTATAACTGGGAAAAGACAAAATAACGAGTGTGTGTGTGTGTGTGAGAGAGAGAGAGACATAAAAATCTAGTAAGATGAATAAATATGAAATTAGCGCGAAGTTCAGGTGTCTATGAGGCCCTCAGGAAATAATGCAGCTTTTTTTCCCCTCTTCACACTGTAATTATTTTACAAGGCCAACTCTTTCATCACACATCCCATTTTTGTTATCCTTTTTTTCCCCCCGTTTTTTTCCTTCTATATACTTTTCACTTTTTGTTGTTCTTTTTACATAACGACCCCTCACTCATTTCACCACCCACACAAGCACAGAAGGTAAATTAACGACCGGGATGAAAGGCAGAAAAAGTAATGCAAAAATAAAAAAAAATGCATCTAAAAACAAAAATCATTTAAATAGATTTCTAATAAAAAGCTGACGCAAACAGTAAAGGGGAAAAAATCAAAATCTTTGGGCAAAAATCAGGTAAAAGAAACAAAAAAGAAAATATTTTTCTAAAAAGCTGTAAAAATTTGTATAGGGAATAATTTATTGAACAAAAAAAACTATGCAAAAATTTCAATTTGTTTTTTAAATATTTGAAATCTTAAACGTGTAAAACGTGTCGTAATTTGAGGCCTGTGATTAAATAATTTAATTATTATGATAAAGCGGTACGGTCGCGGTGTGACGCAGAGTCGGAGGAAATAACGGGAGACGTGAACAGAACGCAGATGTATAAAGAACGTCGGTGTTGTGAGTTGAAAGCGCCTCGAGAGCGTCCGGCTAACCGCCTGCTAATGTCAGTCTGTGTCCGTCCTGTTTTCTTAAACTTTCCCTCACTGCTCTCACAGGAGCCCTTTAGCTCCCGGAGGCAGCAATGCTAATTACCTAGCCAGAACAAATCTCACACACACACACACACACACAGCACCATAGACAGCATGAAGGCTGATGCACGTGATGAAGATCGTGGCACAGAGGGCTCTTTTTTTAATGGTGTGTGTTTTTTTTACCCCCCAAATTTGTCATCCCTGGAGGTAACTGAGGTTTTGATGTCAAGAACTTCAGATATTAGCCATTAGCGAGAAGTGAATTTCCTTCTTCGTGATTTTTTTCTTTCTCTCTCTTGTGTTTTTTCATTAAAGAGTGCATGGAAAGTAGATCTTATTCTTCACAATTTGTTTTAAACACACTAACATTAGCATATGAGGTTTAAAACGATTTAGCGCATGACTATAGCGTCCACAAACTCACCGAGGCCGCACACACATACTGTAAGCGCTACGCCGTTAGCTAGCCGCGTAACTGCGTATCCTCAAGGATTTTACCACGACGGAGGAAATGATGACACACCGTCTGCAAGCGACCAGCGTTCCCACAAAGCTAACTCTGATAGGTAAATTATTATTTTTTTTTTTTTTTTTTTTGACAAAACCCACAACTCTCACAAATTATCTGTGAGACCTCTCGCCTCTGCTGCTGCCATAACACAATCAGGCAAAAGCTGTATTTACAAGACACAAAGTTAACGAGATCTGATGTAATTTTTGACGTTTTTCTACGACAGAATATTTGTGGAGAAAATAGTTTTCTCCACATTGGCTAAACGCTACATGATGCTAAACCTACTTACACTGTAAAATTGCAGTCTGCTCTTAAAGTGATACCGATTAACCTGTGAGAAATGTCAGGTTACTCACTAGATAGTTCAAATCCCAGGCCTCAAGCAAGTCTTAGCTAATGGTTTAGCTAGCTAGCATGTAGCTTTAAAAAAAACAGACAGGCTGAGTAACATTAAGCCTGGAGACAAAACATACAGGGATATTAATGGTTACCAGATAAAATTACAATTAGCAGAAGGACAGCGACACAAAATCAAACTATCTCAGAATTTCGACTTAAAATTTTTTAGCGTTTTTAGCCGCAGCACACAGAGTTATTTATTCCTGACTTAAATGGACATTTACATGGTTTTAATTCTAGCATCTGGTCAGTAAGCGCTGATAAATCTCAAGCAGGTCGACCAGCTGAACGGAACCAAAAGTGATTTTAGAATAAAACGAGCTGAAGCTCGAGCGTTTTATCCAATCATGGGATTGGAATAAGATCAGGCAGAATCGTTATTAGCACTGAAACCTGCTAGCAGCGCCATTGCCAAGGCCCACTTCAGGTTTGTTATTATGAGCCATAGTTTAAGGAGTCGAGGAGTGAGTGCACAGAGGAGCCACTTTGATCAGAGAGCCGCCGTTACTCCACGTACCGCTGTTCAGAACGTCAGGAAACTTCAGGAGTGTCTCAGGTAACACTAAAGTGCTTTTCCATTGTGCCACAGCATTAAAGCGTTGTTAACAGATCCTCCATCAAAGCACACACACACACACACATTTCCCCTTCACTGTGTCAGAGATTTATAATGAAATTCTGAAACACCTTTCCTTCAGCATTGCTCTGTTTTCTCTTTGGTTAACAGTTTCCTTCATTACCCAAAATGCCATGCAGCTAGCGATTTAGCACTCAAATCAGTTACATCTAAAGAGAGTGCAGCAGCACTTTAGAGTTTTTTTTTGACTGTACAACTCTTTCACCTCCTCATCTGTACAGATCTCTAACATTTATACTAATACCACGTCGTGGGATGCACTCATTTCCAGGGATTTCAGAACAGCGTAACAGATATTGCATCATCGGGTAGGCGTGGCCTATTTGATAACCTAACCCTAACCGTAGTTTTTGGTTGTTTATTTGTTTTCGGAAACAGGTTAACTGTAAGATAATAAAGCATCATAGATATAATATATAAGATCTACCTGTGTGACTGTTTTGTCCTTCATTATCCATCGTAGGTTTGCTCTTTTTTAAAAAGTTTTTCCAAGACCTCCAGAAACACGCCCACTTTACGTTGTCGTTACGAAACACCTGGAATTTAGCGAATGCCACTACGTCGTCTCATAGCTAGCCAAATCATGACTCAGCATCGTGTTGGCGCATTGCATTCTGGGACGAACGTCTTCGTTGCTTTTTACGTCTAATACGGTTAGTTGGCTCTGCCTCCTGTATCTCAGGCGGTCAGGATATTAGATTGTCTATTAAATAACAGGAGGCACAAAAACGCAAACAAACACAAACAAACATTTGAGATCAGGAGTCAGTTTTCAAAACGGATTTTCTTCTAAACATTCTAAGCATCTTTAACCGTCATCACTAGTGTTAATGTTAAATGTTAACGGTACCGCTGTGACATCAGAGCATCACATGACTGCAAACGTCTCATGGATTTACGACAGTTTAGCTTCAGACTCACTGAACACATTAGGGTTTCAATCCAAAATATGTTTAACATGTTCCAAGTAATTCCCGCCTTAGCGGTTAGCACGTTCGCCTCACACCTCCAGGGTCGGGGGTTCGATTCCCGCCTCCGCCTTGTGTGTGTGGAGTTTGCATGTTCTCCCCGTGCCTCGGGGGTTTCCTCCGGGTACTCCGGTTTCCTCCCCCGGTCCAAAGACCTGCATGGTAGGTTGATTGGCATCTCTGGAAAAGTGTCCGTAGTGTGTGAGTGTGTGAGTGAATGAGAGTGTGTGTGTGCCCTGTGATGGGTTGGCACTCCGTCCAGGGTGTATCCTGCCTCGATGCCCGATGACGCCTGAGATAGGCACAGGCTCCCCGTGACCCGAGAAGTTCGGATAAGCGGTAGAAGATGAATGAATGAATGTTCCAAGTATCAATCAATCCCAGATCTCAACTCCAAGCTGAACCATAATGAAACCACTTGGGTCTTTGAGTTCCACAAAACAGTTATGTCAGAGATCTTCAGATATATCTCCACCTCAGACCTGTTTGAGGTCATCAGGTTGTAGATTTTTAGAAACATCTCAGCGTTGGTGATCACTTAACTCTGCTGTACTCAGTTCCAGTTACGTAACAAAGTAAGGAAGGCTGAACTCCTCTGAGCAGCTTTCTGTTCTCCTTTCCAGCAGATGTAAAGATCACGCTAGGCCACTTAACCCATGAGTCTACAGCCCTCGAGAACCAGCGGCACATAACCCGGTCTACACACGGCCAATTCAGGCGGAAAGAGAGAGGGAACCTGTGATGTGCCCGCAGAAATAATAAACCAAAAGTCTTACTGTATTAAAAAGCTCCTGATACGTTACTACTGCCGACCGTGCCAAACCCAGACCAGCTCCCCGGTTCCCCCAGGCCGCACTTTCATAATAATAATTAGACCGAGCTGGAGAGGAGAGCGAACTCGGATCTGTGCTTTAGCTCAAACATGTCGAGCGGCTTTGAAATCGAAGCCGTAACGGCTATCAGCAGGAGGGCAGAGTGCGTGGGTGTAAGACTGGCCACGTGGGAAACAGCCATATGTAGACTGGATTAAGGCCATAGACAATTAGAGATGAGAAGTTCATGCACGGATCCACATCCGCAAGAAGGGTGCATTAAATAACGAGCGGATCCATCGGAGCTGATGCGGTTGTGTTAAAGTTTTATTTATAGTGAGTGCCGTGTTATGCCGTTACAGTTCATCATATAACACAAGTCCTCATGTCAGTGTCAGAGAGTGGTTCGGAAAATCTGATCACTTTTTGTCCGATATATCACAGCAGGAAGGATGAAGGAACTTGGACGACGGAAAAGGAAACAAATCTTAAATGTTCTACGACTCCAAGAAGAAAGGTTCTATCGTGGTGGAACCCCGATCGAGACCCTGCGGATAACAAGATTCAAATTACTGTCCAGAAATGAAAAAGTAGCATTTAAATAAAATAAATTCATCAATTAATTGTTCCGCTTATAGTGGACGGTGTATAGGTGTATAACATAATAGCATATAATCAAATGCTAATGTTTTTATATATTTGTAATTATATTTATCTGCTATACATCAGCAGGAAGAAAGTATTAAACTGACATGATGATGATGCTGTTAGACCAGGGGTCGGCAACCTTAAACACTCAAATGCCCCTTTTCCACCGAGGCAGTTCGAGTGCTGGTTCGGAGCCAGAGCCTAATTTAGAACCAGTTCTTTCTGTTTCGACCGCCAAAGCACCGGTTTCGAACCAGGAAAAGTGGTTCTTATGTAGCACCAAAACGTTGCTGGTCTAGACTTAAGAACCGCTTGTGTCAGGAGCTGTGGGCGGGGCTACTGTTAGCACATTTGATAATGTACCTTAAGTTTACTAATGTTTAATACACTTTTACTTTACCGCGATATGATACATTATCAGCACACATGATAGTAGGTAGCTACATGCTAAGGCTAAACTTTTTTCTGTGTTAACGATAAAATAATGTTATGTACTTTATCGATTACAACCTCCGTTTATACAGATTACACGGAGCCGCACGTACACGTTTTATTCGCCGCGTTTGGATGCCGATGTAGGTTCACAAAGCCATGAGCATTAACAGTAAAGTGACATTCACCATTGTTGTTGTGTTTGTGTTTGTCGCTGCTGCGCTAACGTCGCTGGGACATGTGACACGTATACAGTGACGTCACACTCGGCGCTGTGATGCTCTCTAGCCGGTGGAAAGGCAAACCGGTTCTTAGAAGGTTCGCCAGTGGAACCAACTTTGAACCAGAACTAGCTCTGAACCAGCACCCGGTTCTTTCCGGTGGAAAAGAGGCAAAAGCCATCAGGACCCGTTTCCCACAGAAAAAAAAACACAAGGAGCCACAAAACCTATTTGACATCTAAAATGAAGAGAACACCACATATATTGTTTTTTACCTTCATGGAAAGTGTAGAAAAAACTGTAGTGTGTCGCATTTATGAAATCAATGAGTAAACGAAATTTTATTTCTGCAGGCAAACAAAAATATTTTGAACAGATTGAACTAACCTGAAGAAAAAAGATGCCGAGCTGAAGGTTACTTTCAAATAAAATGTCCGATGTCTAATCGAGTCCGCTTCGTATTCACGACATCAACATTTTAACTCGCTGGCTGCAGCGAACCGAAAATGCGTCTGCTTCTGTGTCGGATTTCGCAAGTCGGCAGTTACTGTATGATGCGTATTTTGAGGGACAAAAAAATTACTCACTCACTCACTCACTCATCTTCTACCACTTATCCGAACTTCTCGGGTCACGGGGAGCCTGTGCCTATCTCAGGCGTCATCGGGCATCGAGGCAGGATACACCCTGGACGGAGTGCCAACCCATCACAGGGCACACACACACTCTCATTCACACACACACTACGGACAATTTTCCAGAGATGCCAATCAACCTACCATGCATGTCTTTGGACCGGGGGAGGAAACCGGAGTACCCGGAGGAAACTCCCAAGGCACGGGGAGAACATGCAAACTCCACACACACAAGGCGGAGGCGGGAATCGAACCCTGACCCTGGAGTTGTGAGGCGAAAGGGCCTTCCTCAGGGGCCCAGCAGTGCCAGCATTGTGGACCTGGGATTCGAACTTACAACCTTTCCGAGCAGAAGTCCAACACCTAAACCATTAGGCTATCATGTCCCTCACATCCATAACAATCATCGATACTTTTCATCTGATGATGTGGTCGATTCTATATACGGTCATATTTGAATGAAAACAAACAAAATTAGAAACGCTGTCTCAAGAATACAGAGTCCTGAAGAACCGTTATTGGGCTTTCAATAAATCTAAAGTTTCATGAATCTCTTTTTTAAACATCTGTATTTGACAGGCTTCTGCTCCAAGGAAAGCACAGGCACTGAGTGACTTGAAACACACACCACACACACACACACACACACACACACACACACACACACACACACACACACACAAAGCCACAATTGCAGGTTCTGCGTCTACGAGCGGCCCGAGCAGCAACGTTCATTGTTACAGAGCAAACATTTTCAGTCGTATCTGATGTTGTTTTCACAGCAGAGAGAAAGTTTAGTACAGAAATAATTGACTTTATTGCCTCTGGTTTCTAGCACGGCTCCACGGCGAACACCCGACCCGGTGATTTGTGTTTAACGTCGGATGATCGCTTCTGAAACCCTGCCTCCGGGTTTGGGCACTGGTGTTTATGTTAGGTGCACATGGACATGAAAGTTATGGCTGTTATTTTAAAAAAGTGAAGAAAAAAATAATAGAGATTCTGGTGCAGCTCGTATTTAATCTAGCTCTCGCTCACCAAGCCGCAGAATCAACAGCTCACTTGTCTGTGTATAAATAAAGACTGCACTCTCTCAGTTTAAAAATAGATATATTTTTTATATATATATATATAAGTTTAGAGTCATTGTGTTTGTAACGATTTATACAAAATGCACAACTTTCTAGCCAGTTATTGAAGAATAGAGTTAAAGCTAGAGGGATTGACAGAAGGAGTAATAATTCCGTTCCGTTTAACCCGGAAGTTGGAAGACGGATCTCGAGGTGAGACTTTATTTGGAGTTTAAAAAAAAAAACAAAGGAAAAAATAGTGTGTTTTGTTAGCTACATGCTAAGTAGCTAACATTAGCAGTCGTGAGGTCGTGATATAATAACTTTTACAGAAAGTGTGCAGCTTGTGTTATACATAGATTGAATTGAACCGATCTGTCTGTGTTTGATTACTCACTCACTCACTCACTCATTCATCTTCTACCGCTTATCCGAACTACCTCGGGTCACGGGGAGCCTGTGCCTATCTCAGGCGTCATCGAGCATCGAGGCAGGATACACCCTGGATGGAGTACAGGGCACACACACACACACTCTCATTCACTCACACACTACGGACAATTGTCCAGAGATGCCAATCAACCTACCATGCATGTCTTTGGACCGGGGGAGGAAACCAGAGTACCCGGAGGAAACCCCCGAGGCACGGGGAGAACATGCAAACTCCACACACACAAGGCGAAGGTGGGAATCGAACCCCCAACCCTGGAGGTGTGAGGCGAACGTACTAACCACTAAGCCACCGTGCCTCCCCTCTGTGTTTGATTAATATAAAGTAAATACACCTCTACAGTACTGAAGTGATGTAAGAATTCCTGTTTGTGCTTTGAGCAGCCATTTTGATTTAGCACATCCCTCATTAGCAACATTAGCTACACTATCCAACTGCTTGTTGCCATATCAGTAGTTAGCTTAGCTAGTAAGTAGTAGTCATTTTTGTTGTCTCGATAATTTTTTTTTTCTTCTACACTGGTTGATATTACGCTAATCACACCATTATATAACCTTTTAGCTATTGTTCCTATCTATCAAACCAGTGAAGAATAAGCTAATTATTATAGCATGTAAGTTAGCCTAATCTAGAACACATCAAGCTAATTATTCTACTATGGAAACAAACCAGTAGCCATGGTTGCTATCTA
This sequence comes from Tachysurus fulvidraco, assembly GCF_022655615.1. Lineage (NCBI taxonomy): Eukaryota > Metazoa > Chordata > Actinopteri > Siluriformes > Bagridae > Tachysurus > Tachysurus fulvidraco. The sequence continues at coordinate 2,844,777 of NC_062525.1, forward strand.
GCTAGCTAAGGATAAGCTAATAGTTATAGTGTGTACTCTAGTAGCATAGGAGTTATATACAGCTAATCTAAACTTACTAGCAAGCTTGAAAACATGACGTTAATTATTATCCTGTAGCTAAAATAGCCATCCAGCTAGTTAATATTAAGCTATTTATTATATAATTATCACTTGTGTACAGAGGTGGGAAGTAACGGGAGTAAAAATACTTCCTTACTGTACTTAAGTACATTTTTCTGGTATCAGTACTTTACTCCACTATTTACAGCTTTTTACTTTTACTCATTACATTTTTACACACATATCTGTACTTTTTACTTCTTACATTTTCAAAACGGACTCGTTATTACATTTAGTATTATTCCTTCTCATTGAGCGTTGTTTCCAGCCTATCATCCTATCATCGTGCGGCTTTTTCCCCATGTGACTGGTGTACTGTATTATTTACTGGCTATCAGACATAGACTAAGGATAGCGGAGCTAACAATGAGCAGCGTCTACAAAAGGAATGGCTAATGTTCATTCAGACGGAGTCACCGATGTTAAAATACCTAACAACGAGGACATTCCTGAACACACATGGCCATATATGAGGGAGATGTTTGTAATAATCGGCGTTAAAAAGGATTCCTGGCGAATGCGTTGCGAATTGTGTCAACCAGGGGCTTTGTATATATATATATATATATATATATATATATATATATATATATATATATATATATATATATATATATAAACATGACGTCCAGTTACCAGCATGACACTAAACAGGTAGTAGTATCGGTGACTTTTTACTTAAGTACATGTCAGAGCCCATACTTGTTTACTTTAACTTAGTGTAGTAACTAGAGTGTAGTCACTACTTCTACTTTTACTGGAGTCTTTTAAAGAATGAGTATCTGTACTTCTACTTGAGTAAAGGATGTGTGTACTTTTGCCACCTTTGCTTGTGTATAATTAGCCTGGTTTGCATTGGACCTGTTGACTAGTGTATATTTGTTATAACACTAGCTAACATTTGGCTAATTATCATCTAATCAAAAGCATTAATCAAGCTGGATTTCGTTAATGGTCATGATGCAAACTGGTGAAAGTTTTGGGGAAACTTTATATATTTGGAAATGTAAATAAAGTAAGCAGATAAACCAGCACCGGTCACTTTTTTTTCTTTATTATAGCTGAAGGCTAAAAATGATCCGTGATTCGTTTCATTTGACTCGGCTCACCAAACGTAGTCGATTCTTTCGACTCGCATACCACTCGCTGTGTTTTTTTTTTTTGTTTTGTTTTTTTCTGCCAAAAAAAAAAAAAAAACACAGCGAGTGGTATGCAAGTCGAAAGAATCGACTACGTTTGGTGAGCTGAGTCAAATGAGATGACTCACTGATAATTTTTGTTTCTTTATTATAGCTGAAGGCTAAAAATGATCCGTGAGTCGTTTCATTTGACTCGGCTCACCAAACGTAATCGATTCTTTCGACTCGCATACCACTCGCTGTGTTTTTTTTTTTCTGCCAAAAAAAAAGTCAGTATTTCGATTCGCAGTCGTTCTTCTTTGTCTAGCTTTGACTAAAACGATCATTTTCGACCGTCATGTTTTTCCTCTCCACGTATTACTCATATAGTCACATGTGGAAAATCTTGTCATCGCATCTGAAATGTGTGTGTGATTTTTCCATAAGGAAAGGATTAATATTATTTTTAAACTGATAAATGGGAAAAACTGAAAAGGTCTCTGGGTTCAACTCCAGTGAGTGAAGGACAGAAACCTAAATATTAAACATTTCTTATAATCGCGTTTCCATTTTTTAACGATATCGGTGTTGAGAACGCGGCCGAGTTTAACCCCTGATCGACAGAGAGACAGCTGAAAGAGATCACTACGTTGTCCGGTATCTTGTTCATAGCGAGTAAATCTTATGCCGTCTGTCTCATAAGTGTGTCTTTAAAAGTGTGTGAGTGAAGTAACATGGAGGAACATGCAGACCTCTGCAGCTGTAAGTCCCCTATTAAAGAGAGACATGTCCAGGACCTCATGTCTCCCTGTGCATTAAACCATCTCTCTCACACACACACACACACACTCCGGTTCCGTGTTTAACGAGTGTGTGACGAGCCTCGCAGATGTTCGTTACGATCGATCGTCATCGGTTTTGCTTCAGCCATTTCTTCTTTCCCTCTTCATCACTCCCCATGTGTTTCACTTCCTCGTTAATGGGCTGTTTGTAGACCAGCGAGGACGGACGTAATCACGGCCTGCGTGCTTTAACGCAGAGTGGGTGTGTTGTAAATCTTCCACAGCGAGCTGCATGATCGGTGACCCGGCCTCTGACTCGGCCTTTCCGGTTTGTTTGTCGAGTCGAGTCGAGTGTGAGTAGGAGGCAGTGATGGATTAGGGAAAAGAGCAAGCAGGTGCTTTAGACCGCAGCCTGCTTGTGTTTACGCTCAGAGAAAACTCTGGTGAACCAGATCACAGTGCTTAAACATCTCGGTGTTTAAATCCTAACAATTAGTTAGTGCTAACGTCGATGTGTACTGTAGTGCTCTGGCTTTTTATTCTTCCCTACTCTAGGGGCAGTGGTGGCTCAAGTAGTTAAGGCTCTGGGTTGTTGATCAGAGGATCAACGTTTGAGCCTCAATACTGACAAGCTGCCACTGTTGGGCCCTTGAGCGAGGCCCTTAACCCTCAATGTTCCAGTGGTGACGTATCGTGCTAAAGGTAGCGTCACTATTCATTTTAAAAACAATCCTGACTTCTCCCCTACCATGTAATGGTCTGGATCGACCACTGTTGATATGGTACAGCCTGTACGACTATACAGTATATAGGTGAGTGCAAAAGTTTGTTGGCATCGAATGAGTGGGAAAAACAGATGTTCCGCCAGTTTATAATTTATACACGAAGTCATCGGTGGTGTCCTTCAACATCCGTCAGAGTAATAACAGACATTAATAATAAAAACACAAACAAGATACAAACTTTTGAGCATTCATTCATTCATTCATTCATTCATCCATCTTCTACCGCTTATCCGAACTTCTCAGGTCACGGGGAGCCTGTGCCTATCTCGGGCGTCATCGGGCATCGAGGCAGGATACACCCTGGACGGAGTGCCAACCCATCACAGGGCACACACACACTCACACACTACGGACAATTTTCCAGAGATGCCAATCAACCTACCATGCATGTCTTTGGACCGGGGAGGAAACCGGAGTACCCGGAGGAAACCCCCGAGGCACGGGGAGAACATGCAAACTCCACACACACAAGGCGGAGGCGGGAATCGAACCCCCGACCCTGGCGGTGTGAGGCGAACATGCTAACCGCTAAGCCACCGTGCCTCCCCACTTTTGAACATATTATACAATTTTTATTGTTTCTTCACTAATATTCTAGACACAACTTATTCGAACATTTCGGTGACGTCTAATGACATAACGACAAGGAAAACAAACCCGCTACCAAGATGCTAAATACATGATGTTTTCCAATAAGGATTTGTAAACTTTCGCACTCAACTGTGTACACACAGAGGTTTTGTGCAGTGTTTACGGGTAACGAACCAGACCGGTCCTCTTTTCTGTGTGTGATGTGTTGGATGGAAAGGAAAGCGAGCGTTTGTCTGTAAATTGTTGAATGGAGGGTGAAGAGTGACGAGCTCAGGCCTTCGAGCTTCAGTCAGTCGTTTTATTGGCTTTGACGGTATCTTTTGCTGGCGCTCTTTTCCACACTGCCATCTTTCCAAACAGCTTGGTTCGGGCCAGAAAGCCTACAATAAGATCAACACGACTGATTTACACACCGCTCGCTCAGCCAGGGATAAAAGAGTGGGGTTTTGCAAAGTCGAATGAAAACATGTCTGGACTATGAGTGTAAATCAAAGTCTGGGCGCACACACACACACACACACACACACACACACACACACACACACACACACACACACACACACACACACACACACACACACACACACACACAGACTTGCTGTTCGGTGAACATTTGCATCATTAGTTGTACGCCTGCATTAACCACCGCTGTGGCTTTGGGGTCTGAAAACGAGCAGTATGACTCAGGAAACCGAGTACAGAAATGCTGAAGACCAGATCAAAGCCTTATACTACTGCTTATTTTCTTTCTTCCTCTATCTGGAAGGAGAAAAACAGCTCTTTCCCTCTAATTACACGGCCTTGTCTAGGGCTACGTTTATCTGGGATGGATTTGGTGGTACCTGTATTTCATCTTGTTGGACAGTTTTGATTAAGTGAATATAAAACATCTTTTCTTTCCTGATGAAATAATGCGTCACTGACTTCGCTAAGCGCTCAGGGTCCTGTGCAAATACTTTTCTCTTCACAGCAGTTATATAATCAGCAAAACAACTGATTTCACTTCCTTCCCTAATGGAGAAAGACCTGTGCACTGAAATGAGAAACTTTTACAAAACAAATGCAAAACTAAATCTACATATCGCTCACCGGTCCTCTTCCTCTGTTCTAGGTCTGTTTTAGAGTGTTCTATGGCTTCATCTCGACCACACAGCTTTCCCAGAACTCAATGCTGTGTTCGCTATATGATCTGAATCGACTTATTTTTGAAAACCTAAACAGTCTCTGGTTAATCGTGGAGGTGTTTCTGCTTATCAAGCAAACCGTGTATGTTTGTGAAGAGAAACTTTAACGTTTTAAACATGTACAGATTTTCATGCTTTAATGTATATGGAGCTGAAGAAGTTGAATTGTGAATATGTTGCTTTGAAGGGTATAAACAATATAAATGAAGATTCAGCCATGGCCATAAATGAAAAGTAATAGTAATGTTGTAAAATTCATTCGTTCATTTTCTACCGCTTATCTGAACTTCTCAGGTCACGGGGAGCCTGTGTCTATCTCAGGCGTCATCGGGCATCGAGGCAGGATACACCCTGGATGGAGTGCCAACCCATCACAGGACACACACACACTCTCATTCACACACACACTACGGACAATTTTCCAGAGATGCCAATCAACCTACCATGCATGTCTTTGGACCGGGGGAGGAAACCGGAGTACCCGGAGGAAACCCCCGAGGCACGGGGAGAACATGCAAACTCCGCACACACAAGGCGGAGGTGGGAATCGAACCCCCGACCCTGGAGGTGTGAGGCGAACGTGCTAACCACCAAGCCACTGCGCCCTGTAATATTTATATCATGTAATATAAAATAATAACATTTTTATAACTGAATGAATCAATGAAACATTTGTATAACTTTATTAAATTGTTTAATATACTGCTTCTTATGTAAGTCACAATACTAGACAATGTTGTTATTGTTAATATGTTCTAAATTATTATTATATATCATTATAACAGCACTAACTACAAAAACGTTCCTAAATGATGTTGTAATGATTTTTTTTTTTACCTCATATTTATTTTTAACGTTTACTTTTATAATGAAATAACAAAAATAATGGATTATCCTTAACTTTCAGTACTGACAGCGACAATAGATTCTACAACGCTTTTCAGAACGGAACCTTTTTGACCCTTTTTCGTTTGTCGGTTGTTTGGTCGTCTCCTAGCAACCGCATCGCGTGCACGGTAACCATAGCGACGGAGCGCTCGAGCGGCTGAAACTCAGACGTTTGTAAAGTGTTGCTGCGTTTAAGGCGTGTTTTATTCGGGTAAGTAATAAATGGTGAAAATACACCTTTTTATTTGCTGTACGGTATTTAAACAGTGGCTTGTGGGTATCTCAGATGATTAGTTAGTGTATAAAGGTATAAGGTTAATCAGCGACGCCATTAAACTGATTCACTGTCAGCAAAGTGGGAGAATCCATTTGATTTGTTTATTGGGGGGGGGGTCCTGATTCACCTGTTTAAACACTCACAAAGAGAGTAAAAGCAAAGCTGTTCGTTTTTAAACAAGATTTATTATTGAAATGTCAGATTAGTCATTAAGTTACAGTGGTATTTATTTTAAAGTAGCACAAACAGCTTTTAAATGACACTTAAAAACCCCTACAACGGACCGTACCATTGTTTTTATCGTTAATTATTCAGAAGTTTGTGGCTGAAATGACACCAAATGATTGAGTGTAATAAAGTAAAAGTGTTTAATCATCTCTAAACCACATGAACTAATATACAGCACTCTTGTTATACACACTGTGCATTTTAATACATTACTGACTACATTAGAACCCTAAGGTGCAGGATGACGTCACTTTGTTTAGTGTTTTATTTTATTTTATTTATTTTTTTATTTATCCTTTAATTTTATTTTTTACCAGGAATACTCCCATCGAGATAAAAAAAAATCTCTTCTACCAGGGAGTCGTGGCCAAAATGGCAGCACACAAAGTTTCACACAAAAATATTGCAAGACAAACGATACAAAAAAGTCCTGTCCAGCACTCAGAACTAAGAAAATATATAAATAAGTAAAACAAGAACGCGATTCTGTCAAACGAGACACCGAAAGGTTTCTAAAAGTATTTAAAGATGGGAGCACATCTAGCATCAAAATACTCTGCATTTCATTCCATAATCTAGGTGCATAAAGAAAAGACAGTTTTACCAAACTCAGAGTATGATCTAAGCACAGTTAAAAGTCATTTAAAGAATTATACATGTTTTATTATTAAATAAAAAGTCCACCTGGAAATACACTGAATATATTTCTCACTTGAGGTCCTGGGTGATGATGGTTCCCATGTAGCGGAAGGAGCCCGCAGTTATGACATGTCACAAAGAGTGACAGGGGTGGGAGGGGCTGGGTTCTTCCTAAAATCTACCACAATCTCCGATGTTTTCTGTGCAATGAGCTCCAGGTTGTTCCTGCTGCAGCAGGTCACCAGGTGGTTAATCTCCTTCCTGTAAGCAGACTCATCCTCAGAGATGAGCCCAATGAGGGTGGTGTCATCCACAAGCTTTAAAAGTGTGACAGTTTGGTGATTGGAGGTGCAGCTGTTGGTATAAAGGGAGAGGAGCAGAGGGGAAAGAACACAGTCTTGGGGCGAGACAGTATTTATAGTCCAGTTGCTGCTGTATTTATATTATTCCCTGTGTAACGTTAGAGTGCTGCTGAGGTCACTGGGAGACGTTTGTATTATTATTATTATTATTATTATTATTATTATTATTATTATTATTATTATTATTATTATAGTAGTTGTTGTTGTTGTTGTTGTTGTTGTTGTTGTTGTTGTTGTTGTTGTTGTTAGAGACTCAGCACAGTTTATTAGTGATGTACAAGCAGTGGGAATTTACCTGAAAGCTTTGGAAGTGATGTGGAGGTGAGAGTGTGGACATGATAAAAGATTAAAGCACCGCCGCATGGCTTTCTTCAGACAGAGATGAAATAATGGCTGAATGGTTTTCTTTAAACGTTTAGTAAACAGTGGACATCGTTGATGACTAAAATGCAGATTGCTCAGAGTGATTCTTTTTCCTTTTAAACCACAGAGCTTCTGTGACGATGGGTTTGGCTCTCACACGATCACTTCAGTGGAGCAGACCTGATTACTCAGGTACCTCCAAGCTGGAGGACACGGCACTGAACGAGACTTTACTGAAACACATCGTTCACTTCGTGGAGCAGTTTAGCAACAAGCATCCGCACGATGACACGCTACCATTTACTGAGCCTCTGCAGTGGAAGACCTCGCTGCAACCTGCTGATTTTCAGTCCGAATACAACATCAGGTAGATTAACACCAGCAGTCAAGCATAAGAGATGGATGTAAAAATATTGGCACCCCCAAATGCAATGCATAATAATAATAATGCTTCATTCATTTGGTGCTGCACCTATATAGTTATGAGATTATTACTTAAAGATACCAGACATTTTAAAAACATTAGACTCATGCATAAGATTATGAATATTAACACATTATAATAAAAAAATGTTGTGCTACATTTAATTTGGATTAAAAAAAATTAAACACAGCTATGGCTGCTGTTCTTTTTAAGGAAATGGAGAACATTACTAGAGAACGTTTTTAGTACACACACACACAAACACACACACACAGGCACGCACGCACGCACACATGCATACACACACACACACACACACACAAACACACACACACACCAATATGGATGTGAATATATCAGAAGGACATTCCCTACCATTACCTACCTCACGAATAAAACGTTCTGTATCCGCCACAGAACCCTAGAACAGTGAACCTCAGAGCTGACACAGATGCTCTTTTA
>NC_062525.1:2857999-2895499 GCF_022655615.1 Tachysurus fulvidraco
TTCTATTAACGGTAAATAAACCTTTCCATACAGAAATCTTCACCACGTCAACAATCAGAGATGTTTTGTTTTTTTTAATCCATCCTCGTACCGCTCGTCTGCTGTACGATTAATCAGCTGTTACTATGGAAACGGTATATGGAATATATATATATATATATATATATATATATATATATATATATATATATATATATATAAACACAGACAGTCAGCTGCTTTGAAATAAATCTAATAAACACCTCTTGACCAATTACATTCCAGAATTCAACAATTTATTCATTTATCACACACAATCTCATGCTCAAACCCGTTCATAAGGCGACATAGAGACATCGTTATCATTGTTTACGAGCACACTTTACACATTGTGAGTCTTTAACCCAGTGCGTTCTAAATAAGGTTTATAACCTGTCGTTAGACTCCGAGGATTGTTTGTATCTGAAGAATGTAGGGATAAAAAAAGGTTTAAAGTATCGCTTAGTAATATTTTAATTTCACTTCGCAGTTCCATTTATTTATAATTAGCTTTTTTTTTTTGATCAGTTTATCAGATTTTCTCTTGTACTTATCGGGTAAAAAGATGAGTGAACATTTGATTTTCAGTATCATTTCATTTCGTGTATCAGAGACGGAGCAGTTAAAGCTCCAGCGAGGAAAGTGTAATTACATCACAACAAGGTGAGGGATGTCTCTCTAGACACGGTGCATTATGGGAGGTGTATCATACAAGGAGATTATTAGCCCTCTGTGCACCTAGAAGATACATGACATCATCATATGAACACACACACACACACACACACACACACACACACACACACACACACACACACACACACACACACACACACACACACACACACACACACACACACACACACACGACCAATCAGGGCCAGAGAAGAGTTTTCTCACACTCACTCGTTAAGATGACAGAACATCAAATAAGAATCAGGGAGAGAGAGAGAGAGACAGAGACTCACACACACACATACACACACACACACACACACACACACACACACACACACACACACACACACACACACACACACACGGTCACTCTTGTGGCTGCAGTGTGAAGAATGCTTTCTGAGATTAATCACAGCTGCCGAGGGGAGTGGAGGACATCAGCGTCTGCTCTACACTTCACTGTGAGATAGTGTCTGTCTGTACAGAGAGAGAGAGAGAGAGAGAGAGAGAGAGAGAGAGAGAGAGAGAGAGAGAGAGAGAGAGAGAGAGAGAGAGAGAGCTGTGCCGCTGTGCTGTTTTTCACATCACCGCAGTGTGAAAGAATGTAAAAATGTGCCAGTGGCTCAAGCCCCCTTTTGCTGAAAAAAAGCCCTCTTCTGAATAGACTTTTGAAGTGTGTCTGATTTATTCAGTAGTGCTGCTTCCCGCTTTAGTGACTTTATAAATTAACAAATCAGTCCTCAATAATGACTTCAAGCTGCGGAGGGGAAAAAATTGTGTTTCGCAGTCGGAAAATTTATAAAGGATTTCTCACCGGTGACTCTATTTGTTGGAAAAACATCATTTGGAGTGGCAGACGGGCGACGTTTACGGGGCCAAATATTTACAAAAAGATCTTTGTACATGGGATTTTGTAGCAAGAGGATTAGAGCAGAACAGATTTTTACATTTCAACGATCAATTTCTAAATTGGCCTCAGTGCTAAGTCTCAGATCTCAGTCTCATATCTCAGTCACAGTCTCAGATCTCAGATCTCAGTCACAGTCTCAGCTCTCAGTCTCATATCTCAGTCACAGTCTCAGATCTCATATCTCAGTCACAGTCTCAGATCTCAGTCTCATATCTCAGTCACAGTCTCAGATCTCATATCTCAGTCACAGTCTCAGTCTCAGATCTCATATCTCAGTCTCAGATCTCAGTCTCAGATCTCAGTCTCAGATCTCATATCTCAGTCTCAGATCTCAGTCTCATATCTCAGTCACAGTCTCAGATCTCAGATCTCCGTCACAGTCTCAGCTCTCAGATCTCAGTCACAGTCTCAGATCTCAGTCTCATATCTCAGTCACAGTCTCAGATCTCAGATCTCCGTCACAGTCTCAGCTCTCAGATCTCAGTCACAGTCTCAGTCTCAGATCTCATATCTCAGTCTCAGTCTCAGATCTCAGTCTCAGTCTCAGATCTCAGTCTCAGCTCTCAGTTTCATATCTCAGTCACAGTCTCAGATCTCATATCTCAGTCACAGTCTCAGTCTCATATCTCAGTCACAGTCTCAGCTCTCAGATCTCAGTCACAGTCTCAGTCTCAGATCTCAGTCTCAGTCTCAGTCTCAGATCTCAGTCTCAGATCTCAGTCTCAGTCTCAGCTTTTTAAGGTAGCGAGGAGCAATAAATACCTTCTGGTCGATGTAAACACAGGCTTGTGTCCAACACGCACTTCTCTTCTAGATGGGAGGAGAGGAGAGGAGAGGAGAGGAAGAGGAGAGGAGAGGAGAGGAAGAGGAGAGGAGCGGGAGAAGAGAGGAGAGTAAGAGGAGAACGGAGGGGAGGGAGAGAGAGGAGGAGCAGTCGGAGAGGAGGAGAGAGATGAGGGGCGAGGAGAGGAGAGGGGAGGAGAGGAGAGGAGGGGAAGGGGAGGAGAGGAAAGATATGAGAGGAGAGAAGATGGGAGGAGAGGAGAGGAGAGGAGAAGGAGGAGGGAGAGGAGGGGAGAGGGGAGTGAGGGGATAGGGGAGGAGGGTAGAGGAGAGGAGGGAGAAAGGAGGAGAGGAGCGGAGCGGAAGAAGGAGGAGAGGAGAGGGAGGAGAAAGAGGAGAGGAGAGACGAGGCGATGGCGGGAGAGAGAGGAGAGGAGAGGAGCGGAGAGGCGAAAAGAGATAGTAGAGGAGAGCGGGAGGAGAGGCGAGTGAGGGGAGAGGGGATGGTGAGGAGAGGAGAAGAGAGGAGAGGGAGAGGAGAGGAGAAGACGGGCGGGCAAGGAAGGCGAGGAGAGGCGAGGAGAAGACGAGGAATGAGAGAGAGTGATAGGGAGAGGAGAGTAGATGAGAGGAGAGTAGAGGAGAGGAGAAGGATAGGGAGTGAAGGAGGGAGGGTCTCTTCTTCTGTTCTGTTCTGTTCTGTTCTCTTCTCTTCTCTTCTCTTCTCTTCTCTTCTCTTCTCTTCTCTTCTCCATTCTTCTCTTCTCTTCTCTTCTCTTCTCTTCTCTTCTCTTCTCTTCTCTTCTCTTCTCTTCTCTTCTCTTCTCTGTCCACACAAAGAGACACCCACTTTCCCACCTAGAGGCAATTCCACTTGTTTAAAATGGCATTAGAAGGTAGAACCCACAAGGAGATCATGAGAAGCTCCTCACAGCTCTACACCCTGGAGCTTTAAAGTGATACCTGTTTCATCTTAATTCAACGCCCAATTGTCCATGTTTCACGCTAGCAATCTGAGCACGCTAGTTAAAACGCTTCTATTTTTATTCTTTCTAATTGAATACATTTTTTAATTTCATTACATATTATAATCTCAGCAGAACTAAAGTGAAAAGAAAAACACGTTATCTAAATTTAAGAAAGAATTTGGTATTTCCCGTGTATTCATTGGTTTACTCGAGTTGGATCACATCCCAAATACAATCAAATTAGACTCCAGAGAAGAGATTGGGTTAGACTCAAGTGATAGCAGACTTTTTTGTGCACATTCACCTAAATTAAAACACTGACCAAACTAAATCACCCAAACCAGTTGGCAAAATGTCTTCTGGCCCGATGAGACCAATTCCAAAAAGTTTTAATAGTTTCGTAATTCCAAAGATGCAAAAATGTTAGCAAAAGATCACCAGAGCCACAGCAGCACGGTGGTGAGAGCATCATGCTTTAGGGCTGCTAGAGCTGAGACATTTATCAAGATGGAGGGAATCATAAAAATTTCTCTGCATTTAACCCATGCAAAGTGCCCGAGACTTGAACCCATGACCTTAGGGTTGGGAGTCAAACTCTCTAACCATTAGGCCACGACTCGATCTTTAGCAAAAAACCATTCAACGGAATTTCAACTGAGCTGCTTTAACAAAGTATTAGTTCAGGGGTGTGCATACTTATGCAAGCAGTTTATTGTAAATGTATTTTTTATTTTTTTTTTATTTTCAATTTTACACCTAAACAAGATTCCGATCGATTTCCACAAATTTCTAGCCGTTGTAATTTCACAGCGAGGCCGGAAAAATTTCTGAGGTGATTCATCTCCGTTTTGACTCTAACAGGAGCGTGTAGACTTTTTATAGCCATCGTATGCTGCTCACATAATACATAAGCAGAAACCCAGGAATGTTTTTTTTTCTTCTCCCCTCCACTCTCCATCACTGTTTCTGCACTAATCCGGCGACTGAGCCACGTTTAAATTTATCCCAGGATTACAGAAGCGATAGAGTTCTCCAAGTTAAACCGCCCTGGCGTCCAGCAGATTTATTCAGTGAGTCTGTGGGAGTGTTTGCTCGGTAGCTGCGCTCAGCTCCAATCCCTCCTGGCTCCGAGGACCCGATCGGCTGATAGCATCACAGTGATAGAGAGGTAGAGCGGGAGGGAGAGAGAACGAGCGCAAGAGACCGAGAACAGATTTTTTTTTTTTTTATACAGAAGCTGTATAATCTCGACAGCAAACGAGTTGTCGAGGGCAGCGAGCGTTCGGACTTGTCAGGTCGGCTTGTTGTGGTCGACACACATGACTGGAAACTTCAGAAGGCTGTTATTATTGTTATAGCTGCAGAATGAATGGGCTTTTTGTTTGCCTGATACGGCGTGTAAATATAGAGTCGCACATTTTCTGCTTGTTTGTGACTTAAACTGAAAACATGGCAATAAGACCGGGCATGCGGTAGCAGCTTGGGCCTGGATTACGAGTGCCACAGAATAAAAAGACTTTATTATTGTCTGAGGTGAGAATGCCAGGCAGTCGGACGCGTGCTTGTGTAAGTGTTTGAGAGAGAGAGAGAGGGATGGAGTGTGTGTAAAAATCCTCTCCAAGTGTTCATAATTCTTTTACGATGCCAGTGAAGGGAACTCAGCCATGAGAGCAACAAGCCGAGAATGATTGGCAGACAGGATATAAAAAAAAGGAGTCTTGATTTCCATCGAGCAGATATCTCTACTAGGGTGGCACAATGGTGCAGCAGCTGATGTCCTGTCTCACAGCCAGTGTCCACGCTGCCATCCTGATCCTCAGCTGTGTGTGTGGAGTTTCACATGTTCTCCCCGTGTCCTACTGGGTTCCCTCAGGGTTTTCCAGCTCTCTTAGACTGTAGGTGGATCGGCTGTGCGACCCTGAAACTCCATTCCCTTGCGTCTCTCTCAGAGACACCCGCCGAGCGGAGATCGTGTTATCTGTGTGAAAAAAAAGTCACAATAAAGGACAGTTTTATAGTAAAAAATCCTTGGAGCTTGGAAATGTTTGCATACTGTGTTAAGTGATTTGCTTGTGCCTTTTGTTAGGGTTGATTTTACTCTTTATATTTGACTCATTATATTTACTTAGATTTGCATCGTCAAGGTAAAAGTCCAGTAGTTTTTCAAGAAAGTAAAATAAATCACATGGGTGTTGATATCAGTTGATGTTCAAGGTTTTAGTCTGGATAAAGAGAAGAAGTGTTAACGTGTTCTCACTCGTCTCTATTCCTCCACGCTTTCACACGTTTTTCTAACCGCTACTCGTGTCCCAGGCTGACACTTTCCCGAATCTCTCCAGAAGCACACAGACTCATCAACTCCAATCTAGCTCCTAAGATAGAAGCCAATACAATGCGAATAGAATAATCTGCTTCACCCCAGAGACTCGTTTCCTCTGGCTGTCAGCCCGGCTTGCAGTAATAAGTCTGCTCCGGCACGCTTTTGTCATCCAGCTCACTGATTGCACGCCTCTCCTCCGAGTCAGCACCTCCACCCTGCCAAAGACAACACGCCGTATCTCCTAACCTATCAGCTCCTCGGCATACAGCCGCCACTTCACGCTTTTTATTAAATCTGACCCTTTCAATCAAAACTCCAGCAAAGAGGAGGTTCTCATCAAGGGAAAGCCGTCTGGCCATCGTTGATGTGAGCCGCGTGTTTGTTGTGTAAAGCTTTTGATTAGCACGCTGTTTATATTACTGATCGTGAATGGAGCCCTGCACACACGAGACCGGGTATCACTTAAACGCTGCCACTCTTTTTCCATGTCACTCCAACACAACACGTGCCCAAGGAACCGTCACGATCTGTCTAAAAGAGGCGTCTGTTCTGACAGCAAGCGCAGGCCTGACAGCTGCTGATCCGACTCTGCCTCCGTCTGCTTTCCTCATTTTCCATCCTCGATGATGGAAGCGACTAGAGTTCACTCAACACACCAGCAGAACAGGAATTTAAGAAGCAGTGGAACCAAAATCGGCTCAGAGAGAAATGCGTTCTGGATTTAAAAAAATAAATAATAAAAAAAAAGATTTACAGAAAGAGATGAGAGCATTTCTTCTCATGTCTTGCAGGTACATTGAATGATATACAAATGGGCGGAGCACTGGGTGGAGGTGGAGCTGGATCTGACGTTGGCTCTTCCAGGCCCGGGGCCACTTTGGGCTTTTAATGACAAACAAAGTTCTGGAAAGAACAGGGCGTCCTTGGCATTACAAAAATACCCCACAGATCAGCTACCATCTTTTTTGTTTGTTGTGTAGTTTTCTCATACAGACCCCTTAATTTAAAATATATATATTTTCAACTCACTCAGTTTTCATCAGAATGGAAAAGGAGCATAAAAAGCTTGAAGAATGGCTATTTTCTCCATAACAAAATGTCTGTGATTTAAAACACTCCTGCTGCAAACAATTCATGTGCACACTGTTGGCAGTGCGGCATGGGGTAGTAAAAGAGAGAGAGAGAGAGAGAGAGAGAGAGAGAGAGAGAGAGAGAGAGAGAGAGAGAGAGAGAGAGAGAGAGAGAGAGAGAGAGAGAGAGAGAGAAACAGAGAGAGAGAGAGAGAGAGAGAGGTATTTAAAAAAAATCATCAGCTAGTGAGTGGCATTGCAACAAAGACTCCACTCAACATGTGCCAAACTACCAGGCTGCAGCTAGGAATGTACAGAAACAATAAATGTTTCATATTGTTCAGCCAATTAGGAACTCTCTAAAGTGCACTAACCTTGGAAATGTGTTTTTTTCCCATAACTCAAATAAAGAGGGTTTTGTTATTCCAGGCAGAAAAGGTTAGTGATACAAATTCACAAGTGCAATTTACTTTTATTATACGCCTCCTCTAAGGAATGAGTAGAGCCGGTCTCGTTTATTAAATGACCAGATCACCAGCTCGCTAACTCGCCAGCACACCAACCTCACTAACTCACCAGCTTGCTAACTCACCAGCACACCAACCTCACTAACTCACCAGCTCACTAACTCACCAGCACACCAACCTCACTATCTCACCAGCACACCAACCTCACTAACTCACCAGCTTGCTAACTCACCAGCACACCAACCTCACTAACTCACCAGCTCACTAACTCACCAGCACACCAACCTCACTATCTCACCAGCACACCAACCTCACTAACTCACCAGCTCGCTATTTCACCAGCACACCAACCTCACTAACTCACCACCTTGCTAACTCACCAGCTCACCAGCTCACTAACTCACCAGCACACCAACCTCACTAACTCACCACCTTGCTAACTCACCAGCTCACTAACTCACCAGCACACCAACCTCACTAACTCACCAGCTCACTAACTCACCAGCACACCAACCTCACTATCTCACCAGCACACCAACCTCGCTAACTCACCAGCTCACTAACTCACTATCTCACCAGCTCACTAACTCACCAGCTCACTAACTCACTATCTCACCAGCTCACTAACTCACCAGCTCACTAACTCACCAGCTTGCTAACTAACCAGCTCACTAACTCACCAGCACACCAACCTCACTAACTCACCAGCTCACTAACTCACCAGCACACCAACCTCACTAACTCACCAGCTCACTAACTCACCAGCACACCAACCTCACTATCTCACCAGCACACCAACCTCACTAACTCACCAGCTCGCTATCTCACCAGCACACCAACCTCACTAACTCACCAGCTCACTAACTCACCAGCACACCAACCTCACTAACTCACCAGCTCGCTATCTCACCAGCACACCAACCTCACTAACTCACCAGCTCGCTAACTCACCAGCTCACTAACTCACTATCTCACCAGCTCACTAACTCACCAGCTCACTAACTCACTATCTCACCAGCTCACTAACTCACCAGCTCACTAACTCACCAGCTCACTAACACACCAGCTCACTAAATCACTATCTCACCAGCTCACTAACTCACCAGCTCACTAACTCACCAGCTCACTAAATCACTATCTCGCCAGCTCGCTAACTCACCAGCTCACTAACTCACCAGCTCACTAACTCAACAGCTCACTAAATCACTATCTCGCCAGCTCGCTAACTCACCAGCTCACTCTCACTATCTCACCAGCTCACTAATTCAACAGCTCACTAAATCACTATCTCACCAGCTCACTATCTCACCAGCTCACTAACTCACCAGCTCACTAATTCACCAGCTCACTAAATCACTATCTCACCAGCTCACTAACTCACCAGCTCACTAAATCACTATCTCACCAGCTCACTAACTCACTATCTCACCAGCTCGCTAACTCACCAGCTCACTAAATCAACAGCTCACCAGCTCACTAACTCAACAGCTCACTAACTCAACAGCTCACTAACTCACTTACTCACTAACTCACCAGCTCATTAACGCTCTAAATCACCAGCCACTAAATCCCTAAATCACTAACGTAATAGCTCACTAACTCACCAGCTCACTACCTCACTAACTGACCTGCTGACTAACTCACCAGCTCAATTCAATAAATCACTAGCTCACTAAATCACAAACTCACAAGCTCCTTAACTCACAAGCTCATGGGCTCACTGACTCACCTATTCATCTGCTCACCAGCTCATGTGTGATATTCCTGTACAATAAGGAGATAAATATTCAGATGCAGGTTAGAAAGCATCCGAGCCTCTGAGCGTTATCAGGCTCGTTCTAGGTTTTTTAGAGGAAGAGCTCTTTTTAACGACTTCACTCTGTATAATTTTACAAGACCAGTTTATTGTAGCTTTTACAGCTTGCGTTTCTGTGCAAATTAAGACAGGTTTCTTTTTTTCCACTTTCCTTTTAAACGCTCTCATGTCTTAAACCCCTCTACAGGACTTTCAAGAAGAACCTCAGACCACTCCGAAAATCCCACATGTGGAAGCTGTTGATCTGGAGGAAGCGGGCCAAACCCCGAGGTCTTACGAGCGTCGGGAAAAGAATGTGCAGGGAAAGCCGGGGCAACAGCACACGCCGAACAAGAACTTAGAACCGTCTTTGGCGTGGAAGAACCTCGGCGTGACGTCCCCTCATGAGTGAGTGACAAAAGTGTGTGTGTTTGTGTGTGTGTGTGTGTGTGTGTGTGTGTGTGTGTGTGTGTGTGTGTGTGTGTGTGTGTGTGTGTGATTAATTCACATTAACACACACAGGCACACTTTATATAGAGCTGGCTAACAGTGGTGTAAATCAAAGCGAGTGCTGGTGAGTGTTCTCTGAAGGACACCGGTGCTCTGGGCTGATAAAGCTGCTCCTGATCCATCACACATGTTCCTCCATCACACACGTCCAGCAGAGACAAGAGCACTTCCAGCTGCCTGCTCCATCATCTCACATCACAGCTTTCATCTCACATTTACACAAATAATTCAGTAACACGTCAGAGCCATTTAATGTGAAAGAATAATGAAGTGTTTTGTCTTGGTTTTCATAACACTTTACTCCGCGCTGCTCTGAAAATAAAAAGAACCACAGGACGGAGTGATGAAGCCCAGTTTCTCCTCTTACTGTCCTGACCTTACTGATGTAAGAGACTCAGCGTCCCTGAGTGTTTTACTCCTCTAACAACACATTATTATTAAACCTGTCATAACACCTGTCTCAACAAAAATTTACAACACCTGTCTTAACACCTGTCTTAACACCTGCCAGAACACCTGCCATAACACCTGCCAGAACACCTGCCATAACACCTGCCAAGACACCTGTCTTTACACCTGCCAGAACACCTGCCATAACACCTGCCATTACACCTGCCAGAACACCTGCCATAACACCTGCCATGACACCTGTCTTTACACCTGCCATAACACCTGCCATAAAACCTGTCTTTACACCTGCCATAACACCTGCCATAAGACCTGTCTTTACACCTGCCATAATACCTGTCTTTACACCTGCCATAACACCTGTATTAGCAACTGTCTTAAAACCTGATACAACACCTGTTACAACATCTGTATTTACATCTTTTCCAATACTTTTTATCTTTTTCTAGTTACCTGTGCTGTAGTAGAACATCTGTTAAAACCCATCCTCACTTCTGTTAGATCAGAGATAAACAGCTGGTTCTTCACCAGCCTCTTGTTTCTTTTTAAAGTTAATAACATAAAAAAAAAGCCTTGTCCTGGTTCTTGAGAAAATGTAAAGCTCTGACACCGGAGACTTCTTCCATAAACATCACAGCAGTTACAATAAGGTCATGAAGTCGAACATCGGTCCATTTGTGACCTTACATCATCTTCATTTCTTTGATAACTCCTGATTAGTGTAGATGAAGATGTCTAGTGTTAGAGCTATCTTCATCCTCACTGCTGAATCCCTCTCCCACTGAATCATGATGGTTGCATCTGTTAATGACTAAATGAACAAAACTGCTGGGGTATTAATGCTGGGTGGATCATGTTCAGTGGGAAAAGACACAGACACTCTGTGTTATATGTTCCTGCAGTGAGATTCGGAGGAAGACTCCCAAAACACAGAACAGGAGAACTCGCACCTCCAGATCCCCTCTGATACTGCCCACCTCCACCTGCACCACCACTCCTAAAGTGTGAGTCCAGTACCGACTGACAATTACCGTTGGCTCTGTATCTATGTGCCTGTATGCATGTCTGTCTTTCTGTATGTCTGCCTGTCTGTCTTTCTGTATGTCTGCCTGTCTGTATATCTGTATGTCAGTCTTTCTGCCTGCCTGCCTGCCTGTCTTTCTGTATGTCTGCCTGCCTGTCTTTCTGTATGTCTGCCTGCCTGCCTATCGTCTGCCTGCCTGCCTATCGTCTGCCTGCCTGCCTATCGTCTGCCTGTCTGTCTGCCTATCGTCTGCCTGTCTGTCTGCCTATCGTCTGCCTGTCTGTCTGCCTATCGTCTGCCTGCCTGTCTAACGTCTGTCTGCCTATCTAACGTCTGCCTGCCTGCCTATCGTCTGTCTGTCTGCGTGTATATTAGATTAGATTAGATTCAACTTTATTGTCATTACACATGTACAAGTAAAAGGATGAAATGCAGATTGGCATCTAACCAGAAGTGCAATAAGTGCAAACGTACAGAATTTACAATATGAGTACAGTATTGACAGTATGAACAGGATAATATACTGAGGAATATACAGGTTATGGATATACAAGATATACAGGTTGGGTGCTGTAGACATACAATATACACAGTGTTATATCATCCATCCATCCATCCATCCATCCATCCATCCATCCATCCATCCATCCATCCATCCATCCATCCATCTTCTACCGCTTTATCCGGGGCCAGGTCGCGGGGGCAGCAGTCTAAACAGGGATGCCCAGACTTCCCTCTCCCCA
Source organism: Tachysurus fulvidraco (assembly GCF_022655615.1). Taxonomy (NCBI): domain Eukaryota; kingdom Metazoa; phylum Chordata; class Actinopteri; order Siluriformes; family Bagridae; genus Tachysurus; species Tachysurus fulvidraco. Next base: position 2,869,694 of record NC_062525.1, read on the forward strand.
GACACTTCTCCCGGGTTGGACATGCGCGGAACACCTCCCCAGGGAGGCGTCCAGGAGGCATCCGAAACAGATGCCCGAGCCACCTCAGCTGACTCCTCTCGATGTGGAGGAGCAGCGGCTTTACTCTGAGCTCCTCCCGAGTGACCAAGCTCCTCACCCTATCTCTAAGGGAACGCCCAGACACCCTGCGGAGGAAACTCATTTCGGCCGCCTGTATCCGGGATCTCGTCCTTTCGGTCATGACCCAAAGCTCATGACCATAGGTGAGGGTAGGAACGTAGATCGACCGGTAAATAGAGAGCTTCGCCTTGTGGCTCAGCTCTTTCTTCACCACAACAAATCGGTATATCGACCGTATCACTGCAGAAGATAAACCAATCCGCCTGTCGATCTCCCGCTCCATCCTTCCCTCACTCGTGAACGAGACCCAAAGATACTTAAACTCCTTATATAGACAAATATACAGGGGCTATTTACATAATATGCAGGGGTGGGAGGTCACCGGGAGACAGAGTTCAGTAAGGTGACAGCTCTAAGGAAAAATCTGTTCCTCAGCCTACCGGTTTTTGTCCAGCGTCTCCTGAAGCGCCTACCAGAGGGAAGTGGTACACACGGTCTTTGGGCAGGGTGAGAGGAGTCTTTAAGAATTCTGCGAGCTCGGAGCAGACATCGTTTCCTGTGGATGTCCTCAATGGCTGGAAGTAGAGTTCCTGTGATGCGCTGGGCGGTTTTTAGCACCCGTTTCAGTGCCTTGCGGTCTGCAGCTGTGCAGTTCCCTGTGCACTGTGACACAGTTGGTCAGGAGGCTCTCAATCACACAACAATAAAAGTTCACCAAGATGGCTGAAGACAGGTGATGTTTCTTCAGTGTCCTCGGGAAGAACAGGAGCTGGTGAACATTCTTGGCCGTGTTGTCGGTCTAGGACACGTTCTCTGAGATGTGGATCCTGAGGGACTTGAAGCTAAAGACACATTTAACTGGCAGCTTGTTTTACATTTACAGCGTTTGGCAGACGCTCTTATCCAGAGCGACGTACATAAGTGCTTCAATCTCTATCATTGGATTCAGTAATGCTAGTTCACTAGGTTACATTCTTAAGATACCATGAGTTTAAAACATTGCTCAGAGTTACAATGAAAAAGTTTCAAAGGCTTGTTGATGTGGATGGGGTGTGCATGTCTCCTCTCTCCCTCCTGAAGTCCATCATGAGCTCCTCTGTTTTGCTGGTGTTAAGGAGCAGGTTGTTTTCGGCAGACCGTGCGGCCAGACGCTGTACCTCTACCCCGTAGGCCTCTATACTGTATACCTGCCTGCATGTCTGTCTGTTAGTCTCTTTCTTTCTGTATGTTCCTCTTTCTTTCATAGGTATTAGCATCAGTCTGTGTGTAATGACAGACACAGTGCTGCTGCACAGACAGTGAACACATCCTACTGTAATAATCACACACACTTAACTTTTGGAATAATGTTATGTGACTGTGCTCCACATTGTGTAATGTTCCCTGTGTATTCTTCACTGTATGTATGTGTGTGTGTGTGTGGGGGGGGGTGTTTGGGGGTTAACCAGGAGTCCAGGTGGAGGAACAGGAGCTGAAGATTTTAGTGAGAGCTCTTCTGAGAGTGAGGATGATGAAGAGCAGACTGACAGACGGGGAGAGAGTCACGCTGACGTTCCCTCTGAATACTGGCACATTCAGAAACTAGTCAAGTACCTGAAGGTACCACACACACACAAACACACACACACACACACACACACACAAATATAAAGAGGATAATGAAACCGTTGCAGCATACTTCTATATATACTAAGCATATAAGCATATATAAGCATACTACCTTTCGACACAGGAAGTCGAGACGGTAGTGTTGAGGATTTGCAGTTGCAGGTGAACAACTAGGATTGTGTTGTTGGTTCTCCGGAGTCTATCAGTTTGTTCAGATCGAACGAATTTAGCTCACATCTTATCGATCATTTGCAGAAAACTTAAAAACTACAATGAAGTGAAGGAAATCCATGGGTTTTTTTCTTTTCTGAAGAAAAAAGAAGCCTTAAAATTCCAAACAAAGCGACTGCTAAAAACACAAGATGAAGCTGGAGAACAAAGCCGTAGGATTTAGCATGGCATGCAGGCAAAGGGCACGCCACTAACACCAACAAAAGCTCAGAAAGCAGCAGAGAAACCCACGGGAACTATATATACACACAGCCTAATTACAAACAAGACTCAAGCACAGCTAACAAGACACAGGTGCAAAGTATTAGCACGAGTCTGGGAGAGAGCTGCACAGCAGCCATGTTTCATTACACTGCACAGTGTCTCCTGAGCTGAAAGGAGGGAGATTTATCCGTCCTGAGGCGAGGAGCTGACGACGAGCTTGTCACGTCTGTATGCTCACCCCAGTGTGTGCTTTATAGTGTGGACGGATTCCACAGCCCTGCTTCGCTAGGAATGCTGTAGCGTTTCTATAGTAACCGATCCTTTAACGGGAAACGTCACAACAGCGGATGAAGACATGCTTCCACAGGGAAGACAGAAGGAGTCTCCAGTGTCAGAGATGAAGCTTGAAGTGCAGTGAGACTGAATACAGACGTTGTAACATCAATGAGAACAGAAACCACTGTAAACACACATCATTCTTTCTTTCTTTCTTTCTTTCTTTCTTTCTTTCTTTCTTTTGTGAAAGAAGGAGTAAGCTTGCCTGCCTCTGATTGTGACCCTGACTCTTTTCTGACTCTGGCTCTGACTCTTATTCTGACTGATTTCAACTCTCATTCTGACTCTGGCCATTTTCTGACTCTGATTAAGCCTCTTTCCTGACTCTGAACCTCTGAAGACTAAAGAGCAGTGTGTGTGTGTGTCTGATCTCTCGTCTGCATTAGCAATGCTGCGTTTGTTCATGCCAGACCACAGATCCTCTTCTTCTGACCGCATGATACCACACCAGGCTCTTCTACATATCAGACCTCGTTAAATAAGAGGAAGGTTGTTTTCGCAGGAGTTTGGGCCAAGCGTAAATGGATGAGTGTCAGACACAGGGGGAAAAATTTATGGATGTATAATCTCCTAATTATTTCCTAGCCTCCTAAAATGGCCAGCTAAAGCCGCGGCATAGATAAAGCAAAGCAGAGGTGTTGTTTTAAGCACCGTAAGCACATCCAGCGTGTGTATTTGAAATGGATCTCTAACAGGATTGTCTCCAGTACAACGAGCACTGAATCATCGGAAAGAAAACAGCCAGGCAGAGTTTAGTCCTGGATATTTTTAGCCGAGCACAACCTCAGCATAATGAATGTAAATTACCCAAAATGAGCCATTTATCATGTGGCTTTAATGAGCGCTGTGGTTAGTCTCAGATAAGAATATGCAAAGGCTTATTTGGGTAAAAATGTGAAGTCTGATCCATTTAAATGATGCGCTGGTTACACTGGAGTGTTTATAAAGCAGCCTATCTGTCTGGAAATCCAAAAGTTCTTTATTTATGACATTTATCCAGTAGCGCAATTATACCGTCCTTCCTTACCATCAGGAGCTGAAACGCTACTTCGCCAAACTAAACATCTCTCCATTTTTTTTTGTCCTCCCTCTCCTTTTAAAGGAGATTACACGCTCAGTGGAGTGTTACATAAATCACCTGACCCGCACGTTAGCGTTTAGTTTAGTTTAGTAGCGGCATTCGTTCGCATGTAAAGAAGCTCGTTTAAATGGCAGATTGCATCCGTTATACATGTACCACCATAGCGTTCAATTTAGAAACAACACATACCCCGTGGAAACATAACACTCTACACAACGTGCGTTTGTTGTAGCGTGGTTTTAAATGTAAACACACACAAACACACACACATGTTCACGCGCAGCTCTATTACCACACATGTGTACATACAGCACAGGAAACCACAGTCTGTTTGTTTTGTTAGTTCCAGCTCAACTGCCTCATTAGCTCAGATCAGAGATTACATGGCAACCTAACAGTGTTTCATACAAAAATGTTTCTAACACTTTCACCGCTGCCAGACGTCCCCCCTCGGCCCTCGTTAATCACCTCTAAATCCGCTAATCATCTGCGGCCCGAACACTCGTGTGCTATGAGAAAGAATGCTCAATTTCTGCCAGGGTGATTAGCAGATTTTTATTGGTGACCCATTTAAACTGACAGCTCGGTGCAGTCGATGTGTTTGCTCAGGAAACGAAGCTTTAATTAACACATATCTCACTGCAGCAAAGTTCAGAAAGCAGGAGCACTAAACCTTTCTCAGCTGAGGATATCTTCAAGGAGGACTGTTGTAAAATAAACTCCAGAGGTTCTTATGATTTAAATATGTACGTTGTGAGACTGAGAAATCACAGAAATCTCTAAAAATGAACTAATGAGTGAATCCGCCATGCTCTGAGCTCACCTGTGAGAGCCGTTATGCATTTTATCCCCCTCTACTGGTTAGACAGAGTACTGCATCCTTCACTGGCTTCACTCCCACTGCTGCATAGGTTGGAACTGAAATGGGTTTAAACCCTAGGATTATACCTCATGATATAAATCTTAGAAATATATATCAGGATTAAACCTCAGGATTAAATTTTGGGATTACATTTTAGGATCCAACAAATGCTCCATAATACTGAAGTCAGGAGAAAGATCTATCTAGTTTGAGAGAATTGTTTACAAATAAAAAAAATTGGCATAAACTACAACACCAAACAGTATCTCCGCGGACGAAGCCGAGTAGCATAGCAGAGATGAGAAACCTCAGGTTTTCAGCTAGGCTTCTGTAGATCTTCCTTTGTTGCCAATCACAAGTATTTTATCTGTGATTAATATCAAGTGTTTGTCCCAATTATTTACCTAAAGGTAGTTTTAAGATGATTTTTTGCAAAGATTTTGAGGTTAATCTGACAGGGTTCTAAGGCTATGTAAAGGTGATTTAAGATGAGTTTGAAGCCATTTTGAAATAATTTTTGAATTTATTTTGAGACTGTTGTGAGGTCAATTTTACAGGAATGAGCCTGAGATTTTGAGTGAAGTGACTTTGTGCCTTTGGGGAAGATTTGAAGACTGTTGAGAAGATACAGTGGTTTTTGAGGCAATTTAGCAACAGATGTTGATATATTAATATTGTAATCTCAGCAGTTGTTAAGGTGATTTTGAGTTGATTTTGAGACATTTAGTTGAGTCTGAGGTAGTGAGATCTTTGAAGAAAGTTTGAGGTAATTTACAGATCTCTATGGTGATATCAAGCTACTTTTAAGATCTTTGAAGCTAGTTTAAGGTGATTTTAAAACTTTCACCTGATTCTGAGGTGATTTTGAGAACTTTGATGTGATTCTGAGGTGATTCTGAATTTTTTTCTGTGATTCTGATGTGATTCTGAGGTGGTTATGAAATTTCTGATGTTACTCTGAGGTGATTATGACATTTTTTATGTGATTCTGAGGTGATTTTGAGATCTTTAATGTGATTCTGAAATTGTTGATGTGATTCTGAGGTGATTATGAAATTTTTGATGTGATTCTGAGGTGATTTTGAGATCTTTGATGTGATTCCGAGGTGATTATGAAATATTTGATGTGATTCTGAGGTGATTTTGAGATCTTTGATGTGATTCTGAGGTCATTTTGAGATCTTTGATGTGATTCTGAAATTGTTGATGTGATTCTGAGGTGATTTTGATATCTTTAAAGTGATTCTGAGGTGATCTTGAGATCTTGGATGTGATTCTGAAGTGATTATGAAATTTTTGATGTGATTCTGAGGCGATTTTGAGATCTTTGATGTTATTCTGAGGTGATTTTGAGATCTTTGATGTGATTCTGAGGTGATTTCAAGAACTTTGATGCGATTCTGAGGTGATTGAGATCTTAAATGTGATTCTGAGGTGATTTTGAGATCTTTGATGTCATTCTGAGATCTTTAATGTGATTCTGAGGTGATTTTGAGATCTTTGATGTGATTCTGAGGTGATTTTGAGATCATTGATGTGATTCTGAGGTGATTTTGAGATCTTTGATGTGATTCTGAGGTGATTTTGAGATCTTTGATGTGATTATGAAATGATTATGAAATCCTTGATGTAATTCTGAGGTGATTTTGCGATTTTTAATGCAAGATTGAGGTATCCATAAATGGTTAAGCATTAAACTTTACAATAACTTTACTCTTGGTAGCATTATGGTCATGTCAGCCTTTATCCAGTCTTTTGTACATAAGGAATGTAACTGGACCTTTACAAACCCCTGTAATAGTCCTGCTCGAACCAGTTCCATCAGAAGTCACCTAATTAGTTGAATGGAGTGTTTAATCAGCTTGTGGGTAATTAAAGTGTCATGTGATCTCAGTATAAATACACCTGTGTTTATAATCTGTGGGTAAAGAGGGGATTAGTCAGAGGAGCAGCCGGGCTCTGAACAGTGAAGGGTTGAGCTTTAGAATAAAGTCTGTCTTTCTTTCACACGCACTCTTTCAGAAGTATTTAAGCTGCTGAGGGAACACCAACAGTTAAACTTATTTCTTGCTCTGTGTGTGTGTGTGTGTGTGTGTGTGTGTGTGTGTGTGTGTGTGTGTGTGTGTGTGTGTGTGTGACAGAGATGTTAGTAAAACCACATGGAAGCTGCTGTTTTAGATCAGGTTAATATCTTCTATTAAATGTGATACCTCTCTCTATTTCCCTGTCTCTGTCTGTCTCTCTTTTTCTCTCTCTCTTTGCATCTGTCTCTTTTTTTTACATGAGTCTATCTCTCACAGGAGAGATGGAAGCTGTACAATTGAGGATAAATAATACGAGTTCTTCTCTAAATCACCTTCCAGAGGTAGCTTTAATGGGAGTGCTGTTCCACCGTGAGCTCGCTTTATACGCCAAGAGCAGCTTTCTCTTGTTTCTTTTTCTTCTTTCGATTCTCTAACTCTGTCTCTCATGTTCCATTTTCTTTTTTCTCATTTTCCCTCACATGCTCTCAGTCTCCTATCACATTTATAGAATAAAGATAGACAGAATAGACTCATCAGTCTGATTAATCTCCATCTTTATACACACACCTATAGTATATGCTCTCTCTCTCTCTCTCTCTCTTTCTCCTTAGCTGAATTTATTTTAAAGACAGCGTTATTTGTTAGGATTTAGCATTTCTGGAGACAATTTTGAGACAATATGAGACTGTGTTAAGATGATTTGAGAAAATGTGAGACAGCATAAATGGTTTGAGACATAAAATGGTAAGATTTTATGACAATTTCTGACTTTTGAGATCATTTTAAGGCAGGTTTGAGACCACGTTGTGACAATTTCAGACTTGATTGTTGATTATTTTGAAAACATTTTGAAGTGATTTATCAAGCGATGTTAAGGTAATTTTGAATCTGTATGTTAAGGTTTTATTTGAATGCTATTTACAATAAAGAAAACAATAACACACACCGAATATAGGAATTGAACCAGGTCATTGCTGATGTTTTTGGTGGCTTAATGTTGAGTTTTATTTTTTGAGGGCAATATTAAGAATTTTTTAGATGATTTTGTGAAGATTTTGAGACCATGTTGTGATGTTTTTGAAAAAATCTGTGATGATTCTATGATTAACTTGTAGATGATTTGGAGAATGTTTGGAGTCGATGTTTTATGTGATCCTTAGACGATTTTGGAAAGAATATTAAGACAGTTGTAAGGACACCTGTAGTCAAATCAGCATCTGTCCATCCTTCAGTCCTTCAGATATCAAATATTGTATTTTACAGTCTTAACCCTCCTTCTCAATGTTTTTATTTCTCCTTATTTTTTCTGTCTTTCTCTGGAGGCCTCACAAGATAATAAAGTTGACACTCGACAGAAATTCTGATAAGACTGACTGCTCCTGGCTGATGTGTGTACTGAGAGCAGCTTCACACATCTGTGTGTGTTTTTCCTGATGAGAAGAGTAGTAAAACACACTGCACACGCTGCGACATAGTTTTAGGAAGACTGGCATGTTCACAGGTTTGTGTGTTTGTGTGTGTGTGTGTGTGTGAGAGAGAGAGAGAGAGAGAGAGAGAGAGAGAGAGAGAGAGAGATATGGTTTGTGGATCACATCTCTGGAACACGTGTGTGTTCCGGAGCACAGTAGTGTCCGAGTCTCACGTTAAAAAAGAACTTCAGATGTTTTTCTAGTTTTAAAGAATGTCCACAGCTCTTTGAGACCAAAGCAGGCAAAAACAAAAGCATATGATCCCTCGCTTTTTTCTCTCTTTTCTCCAAGCCGGCGGTATCGGCTGTAAACCGAGCACTGTTTTTACAAGTTTGCGATGCTAACCCGCCAAACGCTTTGAAGAAGCAGAGAACGGCACAGCGGATTCACTGCTGCTACTGGTTCACATTTAGTCCAGGATCATTATATGGGCAACACATGTGGCCTGTCTGTCTGTCTGTCTGTCTGTCTCACATACTATCTCTCTCTTTCTCTCTCTCTAATTATCTGCCTTTCTTTCTCTTTCTTTCTCTGTCCATCTCTCTCTCTCTCTGTTTTTGCCCTCTCCTCTACTTACATGTCAGTGAGCCCATCTCAGCTCCTCTCACCTTACTAACAAGGTCCACTCATAGCTTATCTTTAAACACCATCTGTACCATCACATGTACCATTATCTCATTTCAGCAAGGGCTGTTTGTCTTTCTTTCTTTCTTTCTTTCTTTCTTTCTTTCTTTCTTTCTTTCTTTCTTTCTTTCTTTCTTTCTTTCTTTCTTTCTTTTGCTTGTGTGTGTCTACATGGCATACTCATTCAGTCTGGGATGTAGTTGATTTGTCTCCTGTGCATTTTCCATGCTCTGATTTTTCTGACCATCATTAGTGGATTGAGTGAGAGAGAGGGTGAGAGGGTGAGAGAGAGTGAGGGTGAGAGTGAGAACGAGAAATGGAGTGTGTGTGTGAGAGAGAGAGAGAGAGAGAGAGAGAGAGAGAGAGAGAGAGAGAGAGAGAGAGAGAGAGAGAGAGAGAGAGAGAGAGAGAGAGAGAGAGCAGTGATTGTTGGCTCAGCAGTAAATTTGCAGAGAGGACTCAGAGTAAAATTTCAAAGCTGAACTAATCCTGCTGATACTCCAGGAGCTCAGTACACACCTGTGATGGACCTTCGGTATCCAGCTCCAGCCTGACTGAGAGCTGCTTGTGTGAATTGTGCAGATGTTCCAGTTCATCCAGTTCCACATCTGTCTGCTTCACCACACAACTGGTTAAAGCGATAGTCAAAAACATGCTGAAATCATACGCCCAAGAAAAAAACACGATGTTTTATGATTTTCAGTCAACACATTATCATGACACACACACACACACACACACACACACACACACACACACACACCATTGTATCTTTCTGAGAATATGTTACTAAGAATATGTCAGCTCTGTTTTATTCGTATTCGTGTGTGTGTGTGTGTGTGTGTGTGTGTGTGTGTGTGTGTGTGTGTGTACGCGTGTGTGTACAGGGAGGTAATCAGACAGCTACAGTGATCGCTCTGTGCTCAATGCGAGACTGTAATTTGGCCCAGGAGGCGTGTCAGCTGGCCATCAGAGACGTGGGAGGGCTCGAGGTCCTTATTAACCTGCTGAACACTGACGAGCTGAAGTGTAAAGTGAGCTGCTACAGGAAACAGTACAGAGTTTTCAGTTTTAATGATGACTTGTTACGCTCAGTGTGATCTTTCTGATACCTCAGATCGGTTCTCTGAAGATCCTGAAGGAAATCAGTCGCAGCTCTCAGATCAGACGGGCCATCGCAGATTTAGGGGGACTGCAGACCATGGTGTCCATCCTGGACTCTCCTGATAAAGAGCTGAAGTGCCTGGCAGCCGAGACCATCGCCAACGTGGCCAAGTTCAGGCGAGCACGCAGGACCGTGCGGCAGTACAGAGGCATCCAGAGACTTGTGAGTCAGAGCGGTTGTGGGTGTTGTAACCCAGTAGGGCTGAAGTGACGGGTACACAAATAAACATTTCTCCAACACACACACAATGACATCCACAATACAGTGGTATAGGCTTCACCCACCTGTTTCTGCACACACTCACACACTGAGCACTCCCACTACATCAAAGCTCAGGCTCTTCAGGTAAAAACAGATCAGATGTCGGGCTGCCCCTCGGCTCGGCACGCGTGTTTATTGACAGAGTGACGCTCGCTGTGATTACAAGTTCACGGCCCGCACTAATCTGTATATTTACACGGGTCCAGACTCGGACGTAGCCTGCATTTCCATCACACACCGGCTCGCTCTGAAGGATCAGACCACCTCGGAAGTGCACATGTGTAATTCCGTATTAGCATCTTGCCCGAGTTACATCACCGCAAAATACTGTAATGTCTAAAATGGCTGAGTTTACCGGGACTGAAAATCCATTTCTGTCACAGGACTGTTCATGCAAATGTAACCTTACACTGTGACACTGTTACTCAAGGTTATAATCCTCTCTACATAGGGTGTAATATGTTCATCAGTATAGAGCTGAGCGGTAGGATTATCACAATGTACACTGGTAAAAACAAAAAAACACCAGAATAGTCTTCCTTCAAAAGAAATGTCAGTCTCAACAAATCAGCATGTGACTCTAGAAGGTTGGACAGGTGTCTAATACCCCTTTTTCACCAAAAAGAACCGGGTGCTGGTTCAGAGCTAGCGCTAGTGCTGGTTCAAAGTTGGTTCCACTTGCGAACCTTCTAAGAACCGGTTTGCCTTTCCATCGGTTAGAGAGCGTCACAGAGCCGAGTGTGACGTCACTGTATACGTGTCACGTTACACAGCGACATTAGCGCAGCAGCGACAAACACAAACACAACATCAACAATGGCGGATGTTGCTTTACTATTAATGCTCATGGCTTTGTGAACCTACATCGGCATCCAAACACGGCGAATCCGACGTGTACGTGCAGCTCCGTGTAAACTGTATAAACGGAGGTTGTAATCGAGAAAATACATAACGTTATTTTATCATTAACACAGAAAAAACGTTAGCTTTAGCATGTAGCTACCTACTATCATGTGTGCTGATAATTGATATATATTCATATCGCGGTAAAAGTAAAAGTGTATTAAACATTAATATACTTAAGGTACATTATCAAAGGCGCTAAAAGTATCCCCGTCCCCTGCCCCGCCCACAGCCCCTGACACAATCGGTTCTTAAGTCTAGACCAGCAACGTTTTGGTGCTACTTAAGGACGACTTTTCCTGGTTCAGAGCCGGTGCTTTGGGTGTCGATAAAGAAAGAACTGATTTTAAATTAGGCTCCGAACCTGCACTCAAACTGCCTCGCTGGAAAAGGGGCACAGACTCTCCGGTGTTAATGCTGGGTCTGAATGACCTCCATGTTTGTCTTTTGCTAGCAACAAGTTAACCAGCTAAAAGGGATGAGTGTTAAGTTGAGCTGTAGAGTCAGTGTTCCATTTAACAAACGATCCTGTCTGTATGTACAGGAAGTGCTGCGGCCATGCTGAATCGCTCAACTCAGGGTCAAGGAGATCGTCCTGAATCCAGTGTCTGAGTAGAATTCCTCACACAAATAAGTGTCTCCATTGGTTTAAATGTACATACCAAGTTACAAATTTTAGTCAAATTCACTATAGCTTTTCACCCTGAAGCTCCGCCCCCTACACCTCCTCTCACGCTTATTCGGCCTGAGGCTTCTGATGTATTTCCCAGATATGTATTAGCTAGCAACGATCTCTGAGAAACGAGTGGAATTATGTCATTGCAGTTATACAGAGAATTTTCCTACTAAGTGAGGAAAAGTTATCATTTAATTTACCAGCTACGGTCTTGGTCGACTAGCACGATAGGCTGTTTTGTCCACTTCACCCACACAGCGTATATACCCTAACCTATGTAGGTCACTGCTCTACACAGGGACCTCACAGGGCAGACATTCCATCTTTTTTAAATTATACTTGCTTTCTCCATGCCTGTGTTCTGGCTAGCAGATTTTTCAGGAAAACACTGGCTATTATAAACTATAAACCACAAACCAGAAAGCAGTATGTGAATAATCAGTGCAGCCCCAAGCCCACTGTCCACTTCAGCTTCCACTTAACCCCTTCATCCCTTCCTTAAGCACTTCATCTCTCTATCTTATCACTGCTTACTGCTAATTTTTACCCCAACATGAAACACAAGTGGATATGATTTGGCAATCGTGTCCTCCTCAGAGGAGAAACTGTGGGAACCCAAATCCAGATTTACATAGAATTTTGTCTTCCAAGTACGTAAATTGAATCCTGGCTAACTTCTTATTGGCATACAAGTGTTTTAAAGCTCTGCCAGTGGTGGCCAGAATAGTAAGCTTTTCCTGTGTAATCTCGTTAGAGCAAAAAGTACACATAATGCACCACAGTCATGCTGGTTCTTTTCCCCTTTGTTGCTACGCCCCATCGCCACTAATGTCCGGCATTTCAGCAGTTTCCCCAGAGTTCAGGTTTAACTCCGAGTCCTTACCTCTGGAGTCCCAGTGCATTCCTGTGGCTTAAAACAGTGGTCCCCAACCCCCGGGCCGCGGACTGGTACCGGTCCGTGGACCAAATGGTACCGGGCCGCCCAAGGAACATTAAATTATTTCCATTTTATTTACTGTGGTGTATTTCTCTCGGGTTTGTGCGACTTTCCATGGACGAGAGGTTAACCGGGAGCTGAGAGACGTCACCTAAAGCCGCACCGATACCACGCATGTGCAAAATATCATGATATCGGGCCGGGTTTAGGTGACGTCTGGAGCTGAGCGGCTGCGAGCGGCAGTGGTGTTGTAGCTTTGGTGGAGAGAGAAGGTGTGTATCGCTCTTCTCTCTGTTCACCGGTACTTTGTCATGTTTAACAGTGCTTGGTGTACGTGTATATTGTGTTTGCTCAAATTTAACCCACAAATTAGCAAAAATGAGCACGAAACAGACGTCGTTAGAAAGTTAGAAACTCTGCCGGTGTTCTGGATTAAAGTCATGGCGGAATACCCTGAGATTGTCACCACAGCACTTACATCCCTATCGCCATGTCCGACATGCTATCTGTGTGAAGCGGGGATTTCTGCAGTGACGGCAACCGAAACAAAACAACGTAATAAACTGGACATAAGCGACACACTTGGGGTGTCATTGTCTCCTATTACCCCAAATGGAACCGTCTTGTTGTAAAGAAACAAGCTCAGGGTTGTCATTGATTTAGCGTTGTAGTGAGTTAAAAAAGGCATGTTTAAATACAATTAAATGTTCATTATTCATTTTAATTTAATTGTATAGCCGCCACCCACCACCCCCAGCGGGCCGCAGTAAAATGATCAAACATTGACCGGTCCACGGCGAAAAAAAGGTTGTGGACCACTGGCTTAAAAGATACCTGTGGAAGAGGATATAGAGTGTTTAGCTAATCTCAACATTTTAAGATGTCTTGATGTATTATTCAAAGTGATTATCTACATTTTATAGGGAAAGAAAATTTCTATTGTTTGAATAAGAAGTCATTAAAATACATTCGTAGGACTTTGAAGGCTTTGGATTGGCCTACTGGCTTTCATGTGAGTCAATATGCAAATAGGCTTCAGCTTTAAAACCTGAATCTTAGACTTCTGAATCCATTAAAGAGTTATAAGAGTCATAAGAGTCAATAAAGTTTGAAGTCCAATCAAAATGAATAATCTATGATGTCTGAGTCAAATTGTGGGCCAAAAGCTTTTGCTGTCTTACTGGAGTCCTGAGGCAAGGAATTTGAGGACTGAGTCGAGTTACAAGTCACAGTTTTATAAATTCAGAACTTAGAAAAAAACCCATGCCTTATAAACTAATTTTTTTCTGCCTACAGGCTTCATTTATCTTGTACTTTAAACCTCACAAAGAGCGTTATATTTTCTCTGTGAGAAACCAACATCAGACACTTTATTTTTAACTTGCTCCTGATGTGCAGCTTCATTGTTGGGTTCATGGGAAAGTGTTTAATGTCCTTTAGGATTTTGGTGCAGGTATAAAATGCAGTGTTAAGGGTTTGTGAAGTCTGACTGCGAGTGTCTGTGTCAGGTTGAGCTGCTGGACTGCGTCCCTAACTCGACGACTCTAAGCGCGGAGCAGGAGAAGGACGTGGAGGTGGCCCGCTGCGGTGCTCTGGCTCTGTGGAGCTGCAGTAAGAGCACCAGGAACAAGGAGGCCATCCGTAAAGCTGGGGGGATCCCTATGCTCGCCCGCCTGCTCAAATCCCCACAGAAGAACATGCTCATCCCTGTGGTCGGCACGCTGCAGGAGTGCGCCTCTGAGGTCTGATCTAATTCTCGCTGCGGCTCTCAGACACAACCTAAACTCAGTACTAAGCACTGTTATTAAAAATCTGCATTATAAGACTGATAGAACCATGTCATTAACCATGTCATTAACCATGTCATTAACCATGTCATTAACCATGTCATTAACCAAAAGCCATAACGCTAGTTGAAGTTGCAGTTAAAGTTAGCTGAAGGACGTTCTCTTTTTTTTTTTTTCTTTGGCAGAGGAGCTACAGGATTGCAATACAGAGCGAAGGAATGATCGAGGATTTGGTGAAGAACCTTTGTTGCGACAACCAGGAGCTCCAGATGCACTGCGCAAGTGCCATCTTCAAGGTGATCTTCAAGCCGTCGAGCAGCGTGAATAAGCATCGAGTCTCGGCTCAAGTGCTTTTACAGCTGCACAAGGCCTCATTCTCACTCCTCTGAAATGGAAAGGGTCGGAAATAAATAGCAGACACGTGCATCACATCATCTTCGTGGTTGATTTGCAGTGTGTGTGTGTGTGTGTGTGTGTTTAGTGTGCGGAGGATAAGCAGACACGGGACCTCGTGCGGCAGTATAACGGCCTGCAGTCGCTGGTCACTTTACTGAAACAAGCTGACAACAAGCAACTGCTCGCTGCCACCACCGGGGCCATCTGGAAATGTTCCATCAGCATGGAGAACGTCGCCAAGTACGCCTGTCCTTTTACCGTTTCTCATCCATAGATAGATCTAGATATTCAATAACACCTGTTTAAATGATGGGACGTGGCGATCTGTCTACATGCCACTGAATCACCGACACATAGAGCTTGTAACAAGATAAAGAAAGAACTTGTTTCTGTACCTCCTTCTTCTTCTGACCTTCACTTTATCCAACTCTAATCATTTACATAACGTCCACCTGAAATGTCCACAAAGCTCATCAAAACACACGCTCCGAACAAACGAATCAGAACAAATCCATCTGACGGAACAGAAGTGAACCAACGAATCGTTTAAAGATCGATGACTCGTTTATTGTCCTCACTGAAACTTCGCTCGGTGTAGAGATGAAGATGAGGCTCGTGTTTAAACTCCTCGAGTGAGTTCTCAAAGTGGGGTTCAAGGACCTGAACATCCAGGAGGTCTGTTATTTATTTATTATTTATTTAGCGATTATATCGAGTTATTTCGGTAATTAGATACATTTCAATTGATGGAAATCACAGTCCATATTATCAAAGCTATTATATTCAGGGGACCAAGCACTAAAGTAAACCCTAGTGGAGGAAGGTGAGGTTCAGCAGTTCAGCAAATTTCTAATCGACCTCAACATCAGTTTTTTGTCAAAGGTTTTTGATGAGTTTATGATCAGGAGCGTGACCGGTACTCAGTGAAGTTTACGAATACGCGAGACACACGAGAGCAGCAGACGATTTATTATCGGCGGGGTTTCCTCGCCGTACGGAGTGTGTGTTATTGACGTGTGTGCGCTCTGTAATCGACTGCAGATCGGCCGGTCACGTCTGCGCTCATGCCGTGAGAACGAGTCGGACCCGGAGGACGTGCAATCACTCGTGTCATGTCTTTACTCGGCGTCTCTTTCGCTCACTTTTTCCACCACTCAGAACTGCCCTGCCTCGCCTCATCCCGTCTCCCCGCCGAGGACATCCAGAAGTCATTATTCCAACCAACTGCAAACATTTTTCTGCACTCTGATCTTTCATGACGACCGTTTGCCAGAGGAATTGTGTTTACTCTTTGCACACCCACGTCATTAACGAGCGGGCCGGTTAACGAGTCAGTCGAGAGAATCAGCCCTTTAGTCGTGTGCGAGCTAATGACCTTTTAAATCGTTTGTCACAAACCGTACGAGGTTGCGGAGGACCGACCTCCATTCCGTTCCATTTCCCTCATCAAGCACGATGACGATCCTGGAGGCTTTCCTGCTCTAATTTTTCTGGCACAGGACGTTTTTCGAAGTCATTTTTTCCTCTCATGAATTAACAAAAAAAATAAAAAATCTTGGAAGCCCGACCTGGCAAGTGTTTTCCGTCACAAAGGTCCTCTCATATAAAAATGATTTAGCAGTATTTATTTTGTCATGTGGTACGCATGTAGTATACAGGGTTCAAATATGCTTCGTTTTATTCCACCATTACCTGTCTATAAATTACAGAGTTTTATTTTTACAAGGCGGAGGCCAAGCATCTGATAAAGCAGCCTCACATTTTTAGTTTATGATAAGAGTGTTTTTGGATTTTTATGGCGTTTTGATAGATTTGGATCTGTGGACGTTTCTACTGTCTGGCTGCATCCCAGACAGAAAATGGAGTTGTTTTGGGAGGAGGAATGTAGAGGGAGGCTCGTGTCTGCAGTGGCCCAGTAGCAGTGCGACTGTTCTCCATCTCTCTCTCTCTCTCTCTCTCTCTCTCTCTCTCTCTCTCTCTCTCTCTCTCTCTCTCTCTTTCTCTCTCTTTCTCTCTCCATCTCATAACTCAAATCTAACAGAACCTTATCGTGCATTCATATCACATTAAGCTCTTTCCATGCCATCATCAATTCACTTAATGTCACGTTAACAGAAACACTCTCAGGTTTCTCTGCCGCGGTTTGAAACACACGTTTCTGCATTTTTCCTCGGTGAATAATTTACATAAACACATGTTTTTTACTAACTAGCTGCTAAGCTCAATTCTAGATCAAATGCACGGTTCGATTACGGCGAATCGCCTCTCAGGATCCGACGCCAGGCGTGGTTTTTTTTGGAGGTCGGAGGAAAGCGGATAACGGCGAGGAACCTCATTATTTAAACGAGGAGAACGTAGGGTTAGTGTTAGGGTCGTGTCATGTCCCTCTCCGACGTGTCTTTTCTTCTCTCTCGATGTTAATACAATCCAACAGCTCGTTAGGTTCACAATAAGCCTGAAAGCATAAACTCCTCTGTCCTGATGATGTCATAGAGTTGCAGCTTTACCTGTGTAAGGAGAAATCTATTTTATTTAACGTTAATGGAAGCATTTTATTTTATCATGCGAAGCGTTTGCTCTTTACTATAGAGACGATAATGCATCAGAACAACTTTCTGACTCATCAGGATCCAGAACTCATCAGCACCATGATGTAATCCTGTGATGTAAATATCCGCTAACGCTAGTAAAATATAGCAAAACTACGCATGTAGATTCGCCTGAAAATACCTGTGCTAATTTAGCTGCCACGGAATATTTTATAATACTAATTACGGAATAAAACGTAATGGGAATAATTCTAACTATTTTACCCACAAAGGGTATTTTGTGGTTATTTATAGCCAGACTGCCACCTCTAAAAGATTGTCTAATACATTTCAAGCCTTTGGCTCTCACCTCATGTCCTGAATCACTTCCCAACCTCTATTAGCATGAAAGGCAGCAGTGAGAGAAAGCCCGAGCGCCAGAGGAACAGCACGACCGAGGCCGGGCACCATGTCGTGGCGAGGCCAGAGAACCAGTCACGGCCAAAAGCACCTAATGGCTCAGAGCTCTGTTAGCACAGCATGCCAGCAATAATAATAAAAGTCATTATAATAATGAGACTAATAATCGCATGCTAGCTGCAACTGATGGTGCTGCTTCAAAAATACCTCCAATTAGTGACCAATTTTAACAAAGATTACGGCCCGGTTATGATAAAGTGGAATGCAGCGAAGGAAATGCTCCGCAGCACGCGCTCTTGGATGGCTCGCACGCTTGGGTGTGAACGATGGTGAATTTCATACCCGAGAGGAAAGCAGCGTGCCGCCGGACCGACCGCTTTAATATCGGGGTGATCCGTTTATATAAACGTCAAGGTGGCACACTGCATTCGTAATAAAACGACACAACCGTTTTTGTCACACACTTAAACAGAGCTTTGACTGCTCTGTCTGGGTTCGAGAGCACCGCAGTGCCCACTTCAACATCAATCACAGCCCGAGTGGCATTCCGTGACAAAAATCGGTCTGGAACGCTCCTTACACTTTACTGCAGCTGTAATTTAAAGGAACTTTTTTCCCCTCTTCTAGTTTTTTCTTGTTCAAGTACATGAGCAGGTCAGACAGACAGCTCGGGTTGCCAGAAGCAGACAGCATGTCTTTGTTTGAGTGATGGTGATTTGAGAATGAGGACAGAGCGTGGACGAGGGAGGAGGTGTTTGGGGAAGCAGGAGAATGGTGGTGTGGCGTCAGTTTCGGGGAAAGGACTGGCTGAGACTTAAAAAGTACAAAAAGTGTTTGACATTCAACCGAATAACGATGCGTCCGAATAAGACGAGACCCGTTTAACAGAACAGAATTGTTTTTAGAACTCTGAGAGCAAAGATACACTGTAGTGTTTTTTACATGTGAACCATTTGTGATAATAAACTCGTGTTTACAGGATGGTGTGTTTCTGTAGTCTGAGGTTTCACACTGCTCCCTGGAGTTAACACTGAATCGTGGCTCTTCACAATCTGATGTTTCTCTACACTCTACATCCCTAAACCCTGCTGCAACCTTCTTCTTATTTACATATTCACGTATCTACATCCTGATGGGATAAATCCGCCGCGTGACCTCTTTAAATAACGGCTCGTCTCACGCTTTCACGTCGCTGAGGAAAAAAGTTCGGCTCTGTGCTTCATCACCCGAGCAGCTTCTGTTATCTTTCACAGCTTTCTCATCTTTTTTTGCTCTTTTTTAACTTTTAACGGTGCATCGTTTCACAACGTGATGTGGAGTTAACACCAAAAGAGCTTCATTACCCCAGAGGTCATGAAAATGTAGGGTTAAAGGCAGGGTTTAGATGATCATCTGGCATGTGTTTATGTCTTGATGTCCAAAACGAAGGATATGAAAAGCCTAAACTTCCAGCGATGCTCACGATCAGTTTTTTTGTCCTCAAACATGGAATATTCATAAAACCAGGTCAAAGCTCGGCAGACGCTCGGAAAAAGAAAAAAAAAACAACCGAACAAGACTTCAGAACAAGACACGGAGTGAGTTAAATACACAAACTAACCGAGAACTGATCTAAAGCAGGTGCACACGATTACAACACAATAGAAATAGAAAACAAAGACATGACCAGGGGCAGAGACAAGACGCTAATCATAATAAAAGTGCAGCAAACATAAAACGCTGAAACGGCAAAGCGGAGCCGCAGAAGGCGCTGAGAGACGAGTAATCAGCAAGAGGCAAGAGTCAAAACAGACAAACATGATGACTAGGGAAACAAATCAATATCAGCGTGACACAAAACAAAGCAGGAACAGAATAACCAACAGCTGGTACGTGTTCACTACAGGAGTGACAACAGTGTCCAGTTTAACTGCTAACATGCAGTTGTACAGGAAGTTTCTACTCTCATGTAACCTCTCTTCTAATAGTAGCCTGCCTTTCATGCCGGTAGTTTCGTTTGAACAGAGCATCAGTGGTGTAAGCAGGTGGTCCCCAACCTTTTTTTCTCCGCGGATCGGTCAATGTTTGATAATTTTACCGCAGCTCGCTGGCCGTGGGCAGCAGACGTGGGCCAATGAGAACCCTGAGCTTGTTTCTTTACAACGAGACGGTTCCATCTGGGGTAATAGGAGACAATGACACCCGAAGTGTGTCGCTTATGTCCAGTTTATTCCGTTGTTTTGTTTCGGTTGCCATCACTGCAGAAATCCCCGCTTCACACAGATAGCATGTCGGACATGACGATAGGGATGTAAGTGCTGTGGTGACAATCTCAGGGTGTTCCGCCATGACTTTAATCCAGAACACCGGCAGAGTTTCTAACTTTCTAATGACGTCTGTTTCGTGCTCGTTTTTGCTAATTTGTGGGTTAAATTTGAGCAAACACAATATACACGTACACCAAGCACTGTGACATGGCAAAGTACCGGTGAACAGAGAGAAGAGCGATACACACCTTCTCTCTCCACCAAAGCTACAACACCACTGCCGCTCGCAGCCGCTCAGCTCCAGACGTCACCTAAACCCGGCCCGATATCATGATATTTTGCACATGCGCGATATCGGTGCGGCTTTAGGTGACGTCTCTCAGCTCCCGGTTAACCTCTCGTCCATGGAAAGTTGCACAAACCCGAGAGAAATACACCACAGTAAATAAAATGGGAATAATTTAATGTTTCTTGGGCGGCCCGGGACCATTTGGTCCACGGACCGGTACTGGTCCGCGGCCCGGGGGTTGGGGACCACTGGTGTAAGCTATAGTGTGGACCAAGAAGCAGAGCGGCGTACCAAACCTGAGGTTACCTGTCGGAGGTAGTGTGAGTTCACTCACCCTGAAACCGTGCAGCGATTCCCGTATACGTCAACGCAGCTCGTAGAGCTGAAGTTCAGGAGGTAAAATAACCTGCGTGCACGTTTTAGCTGATGATAACATCAATAGTTTCCACAGCACAAAAAAAAACCCCAAGAAAAAAGTCAATACGGTTGTGATTAAAGATATAAGTCAAAAGCAATTGGACCAGGACTCGAGTCTGAGCCCAGATTGACGTGACGTGTGGAGGTGACACTCAGATACAGTAACCTCAGCAAACGTGCTGCGTGCAAAAGCCGCCGAGAAGATCGTAAAGCGCTAGAACTCACTTCTCTCTATGTCCTGATTTACGGTGCTCCGTTCCTGCCCGAATCAACAAACACCTGCCATGTTGATTTGTTTGCTAGAAAAATATTGTTGCTAAAGCAGTCATCATCTAAATCTCTCTAACACAATTCATCATTAAGTCTATTAGACAGAAAGTCCACTGTAAAGCACTTAACGCCTTCGACAAGATTAAATAAGGCGACTGCTTGCTATTCATCCCGCTGTTCGTAGCTACAGCTCATAAACACTGGTCCGTATTGAGTTAATGTTGGTTTTACTACGAATAGACACATTCAACACCATTTATCAAGCACTAATCCACACATACAGTCTTACTCTACAGCTCAGAACATGTCTGTGTTACAGAGTTTGATTATTCTCGAGTCAAGTTTTTTTAGCGGATCCAGTTTGGCCACTCATCCTCTTCATTACTGTGTTACTTGCATGAGAAGGTTCGTTGGATGGCGACCAAAACCATGTGACCTTGGAGACACACTCCGATCTCCTTCAGGGCGACGATGCCAGAAACCGTAACCGTGAATAAAAAGACTCATATAACTTAATCGTACATCAGAGGTTTGTCAAGGCTCTCTGCGACCACAACATACCCGTTTTAAATGTTTACTGTAGTTCGCCACTGTACAGATCTTGGCAAACGGAGACAAAGTTTAGTCCTGCTTCAAGCCGCAGAAAAGGACGGTCATCGGGAGAAAGTGCGTGTAGCGAGAAGCGTGGGAAACGACGCTGTGCAGCGCCGCAGTCACCTGATTTATTTCAATTGAACCATCGTACTATCACGTACATACAAAACGCTTACAAAGTTTTACACAATTAGCGAAACGATTTTGCCGATTTTGTTCGCGTTTTATTATTCAGAGCTGTTTTGACTCCTGTGTCATCTGTGTACTTGTGTATATATATACGAAAAACAACATAGCAGCTAAGCTAAATCCGTAAAGCTGCAGGCCAACGCTTCGTCGTTGAGTGCACAAAACTGACAAACTGTTTTTTAGGATTGGTTATAAATTTAGTAGCAAGGAATTAAACATGCTGTTAAAAAAATACACAACAAGGTATTGTGGTATGCAAAGTTGTCCCAAAGTGCGCTACTCCTTATACGGTCCAAGTCGTTTATTTGTTGATTTTTTAAAACTTTCAGAAGCACTTAAAAACTCACCCATAGCCTAGAAGGTGAGTAAAGCATCGAATAAAATCATTTGGAAAGTCTATATTCATTATACAGTGTCTCTTCCCTCTTGCTATGTCTTACAGGTTTGAGGAGTATAAGACATTGCAGATGCTGGTGGCTTTACTGTCAGATCAACCTGAAGAAGTGTTGGTCAACGTGGTGGGAGCTCTGGCAGAGTGCGCCCAAAGACCCATAAACCGTACCACCATCCGAAAGTGCGGTGGCATCCCTCCACTGGTCAGCCTACTCACGGGAACCAACCAGGCCCTGCTAGTCAATGTCACCAGGGCTGTAGGAGCCTGCGCCTCGGAGCCACAGAGCATGGAGTAAGTCTTCACAGGGGTCCGGGTTCACATTCCATCACAACTCTTCTGTATTATGGCGTATGTTCCTCGAGTCTTGATCAAGTCTTGATCATGTTCAGGGGCCCGTGTGTGTGGTTTTGGGAATTTCACTTTGTTCCTTTCGGGAATATTGGGAGTAAACGTGATTGTTCCAAGCACACAATGTTCCAAGTTGAAAAATATCACTTTGGACCAAAATGGACACAGTCATAATTTGGCTCACCGTTTATCATGTCTTTTCAGCTTGGTGAGAAAGGAAAGGGTAGAGGAGCTTTCTACTTCTTTAACACGACCTCTCCCGTGATACACAATATCAGATGGTTTACTAACCACAGCCCAGAATAGATTTAAGACTTAACGTCAAGCGTTTTCTGACAGTAGCATACAGGCTTACATCGCTGGCAGCAGCGACGGTTCAACCAGCCAACTTTAAAATGGTTCCTCTGCCCTTGGCTTGGTTAGGGTTTAAAGGAAACCACAATGTTGCTCTGGCTGAAATATGCTGTTGCCACCAATTTGGTACTGCAAGCCAAGTTCCGCTCTTTCTTGGATCTAAAATGGTCTTTGAACAATGCTTCAGCGGCATATTGTGCGGAATATCTCCATCTCAGCTCTTTAAGGATGCCTGTAAACATCCCTTTTATTGTTTGCTTGGTTTGGGTTATACAGTAGTAAGACACAATATTGTTCTTCTCGTGTTCACCACAGCGGTGATGGATCCTGAGGGTCACCAGAGGCCCGGACCAGCCTGATGTCTGTGTCCCATCCAAGACCTGACAGGTCTAGTGTGGAAACCCTTATGGCTCAGTGCTTTAATGACAGAGCACAGGGATTTCTGTTTATGGTACCTGCTGATCTCCTCATATTTGTGGCCAGGGCGGAGGCCTTGATTGTTTCACTGCGGTCATTTTGTGTAAGCTACAGCACGAAGTTGGCACAAGCGGTTAGACTCAGCCACACGAAACTGGAACAGAGAGCAGGACATGCACCGAGAATACCTTTGGTCCTCCATGTGCAGATCACATCCCTCGAATTAAGTTGAGCTTGATGAGGATCAATTAAGAACAGCCAGTTTAAAAAAGGAACCGAAGGATGCTCGAGACATGACTCATGGAAATTCATTCTGTTCTTGTTGTGCTAATTTTTTGTTGATTTTGTTAATGGTAAGGAAGTGATTTCCTCGAAGAGGTTGCAGGTGCTCCACAAGGGTGTAGCCTCATGCTTCTAGCTTTAAGAAGCGTTGTGATCTTGCCATCTGCGGTCACGGCACCATGTTTTTTTTTTTCTTTTTAAACTTCATTATTTGTGTTGACAATAAACTACCGTTAGTTCTCAGACAACATTTTGGTAGCTTTCCACTAAACAAATTAATCAAATAAGGTAGGAATTTGTTTACTTTGTTTGCTTCAGTAAATCGGTTAGCATCAAAATTTAGAAGTACTCTGCAAGCGGCGATGAACAAACGAAGCTAAGTGCTTTACCCTGCTCAGGGATGAATAAAATCCAGAGCCAATCCCAGGATAAGCGGATGCGTGGTGGGAATACACACGCCGGACTACACACCAGCATGTTTCAGGAGGTGGGAGGAAATCAGAGAACCATCTTTGGGAGAACAACAGATGGTAACCTAAGCTAAATTTTGACCTGGAGAACATGTCTGATAGCTAATTTCATTAAAGAAACACCACAGTCCATCATTTTGAATACTCAACATACTTCCTGTTTATTCTCGGAGAATCTCAGTGCTTGATTGTCAGTACTTTTCCACCTCTGTGTTTTTTTGTTTTTTTTTTCGTATTTGGCAGCACGTCGGCAGACGTAAGGTGTCACTAAAGGCTGAACTTGTATCACTAAGGTCAAAGATGACCAACAACAAAGGTCTGGCAGAACTTTTCAGAGCACAAGAATGGCTACGATTCTTATGTACAAACCACCAACAGGAGCATGGTGCAAATGATGAAACCTAAATAAAGCATGGTAATGGATGCATGAAATATGCTTATTACCTCACGTCAGTTTGAAGACTTGAGGTAATGCTGCTGTCAGAAATTAATTTTTCCGACAGCAGCTAATGTTTAAACTGCTATACAAATTAAATCGTATTGGAATTTTTGTGGGGGGCACGGTGGCTTAGCACGTTCGCCTCACACCTCCAGGGTTGGGGGTTCGATTCCCGCCTCCGCCTTGTGTGTGTGGAGTTTGCATGTTCTCCCCGTGCCTCGGGGGTTTCCTCCGGGTACTCCGGTTTCCTCCCCCGGTCCAAAGACATGCATGGTAGGTTAATTGGCATCTCTGGAGTGTGCGAGTGTGTGAATGAATGAGAGTGTGTGTGTGTCCTGTGATGGGTTGGCACTCCGTCCGCCCAGGGTGTATCCTGCCTCGATGCCCGATGACGTCGATAGGCACAGGCTCCCCGTGACCCGAGAAGTTCGGATAAGCGGCAGTGAGTGAGTGAGTGAAATTTTTGTGTAGTCAAATCCGAGTCTTGGTAATAATTTGTACATTTACATCATTTAGCAGACGCCCTTTTCCAGAGCAACTTACATTTTTATACAGCTAAGCAATTGAGGGTTAAGGGCCTTGCTCAGGGGCCCAGCAGTGGCAGCTTGGTGGACGTAGGAATCGAACTCACAACCTTCCGATTGGTAGCCCAACACCTTAACCACTAGGCTACCACATCCCCTTCGTAGCCATGGCGGAATCGGTTTGTTTGCACATCATAACAGATAGATGACGTTTAACATCGTAACACAAAAGAACAGTCGGAGCGAATAACAAACAAGTCTGTCATGTTTAACAGAGCTCGATTGCCATGTGATTGGGAATTTCTCTAGTAGCACAGCACATGACCCAATGTGTTCCACTGTGTTTTGCACCATCTGAATCTTATTACATTTACAAGACTATTATAGACTCCAGTCCTATTCCTAATTAAGGGCTGGACACAAATACAGAGCTTTATGTTTGAGCCGTCTCAGTTAGGCAAGCGTAACCAGAGATTGTCTAAAAGAATAATATGTTTATGGACGTATGCGACCGCAGTGGTGTAGTAAAAATCCACAGGGCTTGTTTTTGAAGGAATAAGGTCACTCTCTGCATTTGTGTGAGAGCAACAAGAAGTGCTGGGCTCCAAAAAAAAAAAGCATCACCTCCTAAGCAACATGTTCCAGTCATGTATATTTAGGATCGGCTCTTTATTTTGTACATTTACACTTAGTTGTGGACAGAAAGCCTTTATTTGCCTCCCACACACATTTTTCCTTTTTGTCTTGTGGCGTATTTTGAGAGTGCTATGCTGCAGTTTGTTAAGTAATTAGAATAGCTGCTATATGATCGTTTCCTTTCACAGACCAGCATGGTCACGTCTGTGTAGGACATTAAGCGAAGTCTGTCCTCACACACACACACACACTTACACACACAGTCTTATTGTCCACACCAACATAGTAGACATGTGTTAGTGTTC